>NC_053419.1:4721500-5021500 GCF_016859285.1 Xiphias gladius
ACGTTGTTGACCTTGATCGTGATTCAGTGCTTGTGTATGGTCCAGTTGAACTGAGTAGAATGAGCAGACTTCACCCCTTATGTGTTTTGTGACATGAGTTCTAGAACACATTTATGATGTCGCCAACAATTCTAGTTTTTCCTTGAAGAGTGCATCATGTACAGGAACCTCACAACAACATTCACTTGAATATAAACTAGACTGAGTGATTTTTAATGAAATATATTCCTAAATGAAAAGTTTTACTTTCATATAAGTGTAAAACCAGCACAGAGTGGATGGGTTGGTGCTGCAGTTGGTCAGTGCAACATGCAGAACGCTGATATGCTCGTTGTACACAAGCAAGATGTAGCAAAAGGTTAAAGTGTTGGATTTAATCGTAATCTGCCGAATTGACTGTCCATTCACTGTCTCTTGATATTCAACGACTGATAATAACACCATGTGTTCCTGAATTACTGAGGCCCCTTTACTCAGCTGTGAAGCAGCTGTAACAGCAAACTGCATCAGGTGCAACTGGTTTGGATAAAAACATTTTTGAAGGAGATGGGAGATGTAATATTTTTGAAAAGCATTATCATCATTTTTATTAAACATTTTTACAGCCTGCCTATCAAATGGGCACTGCCAGGGCAAGGGTGCAAGAACTTAAACCACAGTGGGTTCAGATCTGTGGATGAATCACTGTACAGGCCTATTAGAAACAGGTCCAGGGGCCCAAGGGGTCAGGGAGCACCTATAATGTGGAGCCTCTGTTCAATATAACTATCAACAATTCTTATTGGATGGGTCTTGTTTTTCGGTCAAATGATCAAGTCAAAAGTCCTTCTGAAAATTATTTTCATACATAAAATCCTTATGTAGTCAGCAGGTAGTCTCATTGAGATCAAAATCTCTTTTAAAGAGAGACCCGAAACACACAACAGTACACAGCCAGACACACACAAGCACATGCAATCAACATCAGAAACAATCACACACATCTCTAAAAATGTTCAAAATTAGAAGTTTAAATTCTTCCAATGTTTCAGTGTCTTTTGAGGTTTATTATGTTTATATGGTACAAGGTACTGGAAGTCAGACCTCCCAAGTTCATTATATACTGTGCAAAAGCTGTAGGCACCTGCAAAGAAATGTGAGGATGCTTTCAAAAATAATGCCATGGATAGTCTTTATTTATCATTGAAAATCATGCAAAGTACATCACACAGAAAACTGTTTTTCAATGTATTATCAAGGTGGCAGGTAGGTTGTTCCAAGCATCTTGGAGAACTTGCCACAGTTCTTCTTTGGATTTTGGGTTTTCTCAGTGTCTTCTGTCTCTTCATATAATCTCAAACTAACTCCATGATGTCGTGATCAGGGCTCTTTGGGGGCCCGACCGTCTGCTGCAGGACTCCTTGTTCTTCTCGTCTCTGAAGATAGCTCTTCATGAATCTGGCTTGTTTGTTTGGGGTTGGTGTCATGCTGCAGAATGAATTGGAGATCAGCAGTAAGTTGGAGAATAGAGAGTAGCAGATATCGTCTCATGGGCACTGTAAATAAAAGGCTTGAAATAACTCTCCAGCATACCTCCCTCATCAAAAGTTAACAAAGTCCACCTTATTTTCCTTTGCTAAAATTAATCCCCTAAAATTGGTTGATCTTTTGTCACAGATTACAGTTACATGCCATGATCCAACAATATTAGTGGTGACTTAGTATGACCCTCCATCTGTGATGAGCTTTGCAAGAGAACGTTGTGGGCGAGGCATGCAAGTCAGCCAACAATATCCAGTGGTGATTTTCATTACGGTGAAAGAAAGTATTTTTAGGATTTTTGAAAAACCATTCTGATCCAACACAGTTAATTTATTTCTGTGAAAATCCCAAGGGATAGATATCTTTTGGAAAAGTTCAAAATCCTTAAGACATTTGGGCTTGAGAAGCTTTACAAATAAGATCCTCACTTTCCTGCACTTCGGTTGTCATTTACACTGGAGTGCAGTGGTGATGCATTTGTAGATGATTTAATGTAGTTAATAACAGGTATATGAACTAAACTGTGTTTAGGGCAAAAAAATTCAGACTGCAAAAACACTCCGGTGGTCAAATTCATGTGAATAACCCAAGGTGCGAATTTGCTTCATATTCTGACAGAATGCACCTTAAGAGCCTTACTAGAGCAACACATGGACAATTTGGGTGCCGCTAGAGCAAAGGTCACAGACTTATTAAAAGGGTTCATGCACTGGGAACCATAAATACTGGCTGTATAATTCATAAATGTCTGGCCAGTACTGGCTATATCTTGCTCTGGACATAAAATGTTGGTCTGGCAGACACCATCTGTTATTAGATTTGATGAAACAGCATGTTTCTCTCTTCCTCACCTGTTGCTGGTTCTCCCTAGATTAAATGGAAAAAGGCCGCGAGTAATTCATCATTCATCGTTGTAATATGTTCTTTTTAAAATAAGCAAATAAGATAAAGTCCAAAACAAAACAAAACAATCACATTTAGAAAAATCTGCATAACTTTGCATGTCTTATACCTTTTCATTCGCATCTTTCTAATTTTTTAGTTGCCTTAGTTGCCTGGTTACAGCTGGTGCAAAACAAAGCAGCAAGACTTCACACAAACACTCGACACAGGGTACCACATTACTCCAGTCCTGGCTCCCCATTCATTGTAGAATCAATCTAAGATTCTTTTGATTACTTTTAAATCAGTACATGGTCCAGCTCCGCTGAGATCTCAGAACTCCTAACCCCAAATCTGCACATAGACCTCTCAGATCAGAGAATCAAATTTCCACGGTCAGGGCTTAAAACAAAGGGGGACCATGCTCTTACTGTTTTAGCTCCAGCACTATGGAACAACCCCCCTCATCAGAATTTTGCGTCAGTGCCTCAGTTTAAAAGCTTTTATCAACCCGATTGTACAGATTGGCATTTGTATAAAATGTATAATACCTATTCAAATGTTTTGATGTTGTTCTTTCTTATCCTTCTTTTATCTCTCTCACCTCTTAAAATCCCTGTTTTCATGTATGATGTTCTTCTAAACTTTTGCTGTTCTGTATGGTGCTTTATTTTGTGAATGCCTTGTAACTCTGGTTTTGAAAGGTGCTACAGAAATAAAGTTTATTATTATTATTTGTAGTATTATTATTATTATAATATACTGCCTTAGTAAATGTGATTTAGCTGATAGATTCAGACCAAATGATGAAGCAGTTAACTTTGATCTCCTTGTGCTTAAATCAGCTTGAGAACAGCAGGAACACCTGCAGAAAGTATCAAACAGCAAGACAACAAACGATGACCCCCTTTTTGATGTCTAGCTTAAAATGACTGACTGTGAAACCAAAGAAAAGAGACAGCAAGGACACCTGCTACAGGTTCAGGGGGTTAGGGTCCAGGGGGCCAAAAACACCGGGCTTTAGGGTTTAAGAAAGGAGTGAAGAGAGAAGGGAAAACATAAACGCTGAACGCTCGTTCACCAAGGAATAGTTAGAGCACATAATCCCCCTAAAACAACAGCTGTCATTTTTACATTTCTGTGTGTATTAAAGAAATCAGATATGTATGACCTGTTAATTAGTTAACTAGCTGTTTCCCTCTGCTTTCAGTCTTTATGCCAAGATAGGCTAAACACTTCCTGACACCGACTCTGTGCTCCATGCATACACTTGGGATCTTCTCATCTCAGTCTCAGAAAGAAAGTGTACAAGCGCATATGACCAGAATGTTCAACAGCTTCTTTCACTTGAACAGTGAATGCATTCAAAAAACATTTGCCCAGATTTGCTAAGGATAGTTTCAGTACCCAATTAAATTACTGGCCCATAACATCACATCAAACATTGGGAGTTAGAGAGATTAATTGTAAAACTGGAGACAAACCATCACCACTGAAGTTCAGGATTAAAATGTATTTTCCTCTTACTTTACTTCATTACACATGCTGGGCCAGAGCACCTCACAAAACTAACAGCTGGGCTAATACATTTTCAATTAAATCAGTTCAAAATGTAAAACGATGCTGCAACAAATGATTTAATGATTTAATTATGGAGCAACACATTACTCCTACCTTTTCTGGCACTGACCCACTGAATATTTAGCTATATCAAAGTATTGCAGTAGATAATGATAATCTATTGCAGCCATGACAAGGCTTAGAGTGAGAGTTTAACTTTAGAAATTATGCAATCTTTGTAACTACATCTCTGCAACTATATTACTGAATCCCTTCACTGGCTTTATGACCCTTCTCCACTCGGGCTCCTGTTACAATTAGCTAAATGCTAAACAGTAGCTTAGCATTTCCCATAATACGATAATTGCCACTTGTATATGCAGTTCCCACTATTCAGTAAAAGTTTCAGTCTCACTTTAAAGTCTAAACCCCTGGGAGCAGGCCTTAGAGGCTTCAGACGGTCCTAATGTTGGCACTAGAGGAAAAGTCTTTTACGGGTCTGCAATTTTACAGTAATTCATAATAATTACTCAAGAAACTTCCGATGAATTTACAGTTACATAGCCATTGTTTTCAAAGAAATGTTAGGGAATTGAGCGATCCTTGAAATGTAGTGTTATTAATTAGTTATTTATGGGGACCCTGAATATCAACAGAAGCTTTCCTTACAATCTGACCATTAGCTTGTCCAGATGTATTGTTCTGCAACGAATGGTTTTGGGCACTGAAAGTTAATTAGGTACTAGTTAATGTCCTGGATTGGAATAATAATTTAATTTAATTTGATTTGACTGTTAACTCCCCGTTAAATCACAAGTTTAAATACCCAGCCTTATCCACCTAACTCAGCACTGCATAGCCTTTCAACCAGCTAATCACACCCAGGAAGTTACATAACCCCATCCTTTTGGCCTGCAAAGCCCTTTTTCCCCTCCAAACCACTGTGACCAGAACCAAGAAAGAACCACTGTAAGTTAAAGAATGTACTTTCTTACCTTATCTGTTGTATTATGTGTTTAACATTTCATGGATATGATTGTTTCATGGCTTTTTGAATGTTTGTTATTTGTATTGCATTACATTAGATTCTCATGTTTAATACCCTGAAGGCAATGGAAATGCCAAGATAGCGGATGCATAAATGAAGTAAGTACAATGTCAGCATCAAGTATTTTTTTAATGCTGATATTTTAATTTGATATGTAATTGTATTTATTTTTGTATTTTGATATCTCTCCTTCATGTGTAGAAAAAAATCATCCATCCATCGCTCTAACTAACCATCTTCAAGTGTAAGAAATAAATTGTTGGAACTGCTGATCCTGTGTTTAAATTCACATCAGTTGTTCAGGGAGCCAACGCCACCACCTTCACCATAGTTTCTTTCAATGCAATAATGTATAAAACAGAAAATTAAATCCAATAAAAATGCCTTAAAGCCCCCTATGTGTAGGATTTATATTTCCCATGTGGGAAAGAAATAACCACAGACAGCACCAGATTTCATTGATTGTCTCATTTTTCTACAAGCAAAAGCTCATGCCATCAGAATGATTTGAAAGATGCTACAGTCATAAAAATTCTATATCTGGGGGCTTTAAAAAATCAATTTGGATTTTACTGGAGAACCAGCGCCACTGCTTCAAATGTCCCAATTCCCAGACAACATGTAGTAAATATATCTTTTCCTCTAGAACATTCATGAAATATACTGTAGACTGTATCTAAATAGAAAGGTTCCTTCTCAACGAGAATCGTCCGCAGCTCCTGTTCTGCTGTCTTCCTCTAGGCTCGTTAACAGCAACAGCTCAAAAAAGAGATCCAAAAAAGACGAGGAGGGTTTATTCTGTCTTTGGGCCCTGTCACAGTCCGTAACGTAATTTCTCTGACAGCACAGTGCCACCGGCGCCCCTGCAGGGGAAACATGACTGAACAGTTCAAGAGCGTATGGATGAAATTGAATCAACACTCTTCACCTCCTCCAATATGCAGGCTGACTTACAGCCAAGTGCACTCAGCGGCAGTCTCTGAGGAGGCACAGACGACAAACCTGGAGAATACACAAGCATCTGCAATCACACCTTCAAACAGTCCTGCAGTGTTTTAGTGCTTTAAGTATGGTCCAGCACATTCTCAAGTGACTGCATGGAATTTGACCCTGGCATGGAAAGGTTTAATGCTTTAGTCAGCGAGTCGGGTTTTTCTCGAGCAGTCGTTTACCGTTGTCTTGAGAAGTGATATTTTGAAATGTCTCTGACTGACAAATCCTGTTGTTTGGAGGGAATAACACTTCAGACCCTGGCCATGTAAGCGACAGCATAACTATTGTATTGTGGAAGAAATGCATCAGCACCGATTGTGGTGTTTTTCGTTTTTCATTTTTATTTTTCTCTTGTTCTGACAGCATACAAGAACATGGTCCCACACTGCAGAAGAAAAAGACTGAAAATGTTCCTAATTACTGATGTTTCTGTGATAGTAATGGATTTACATGATGCTGAGAGCATGCAGCACTCAGGGCTGTTTGCATTACAGCAAAGTAACATGTTTTATGAGCCATTTGCTTTTCATGAGAACCCTGAAAACGGTTGATTTAGTGTTTCTCTTCCAGAAGGGTGTCTGACTTGAGAGACAGATTGTCAAAATCCGATACCCTGATCACGAGTCTCAATAGCAAAGTTTCACTACAGCCTCCCTGTTTGAAGCAAAGGCTTTCTGTCACAAATCTGTCGTTACGAAGCCGAGCTGAGATAACCCTGATGACATCACAATGGCATCATCTGACTGGCGTCCTCCAGACACCACAGATGACGTCTGACAACTGGTCAGTGTGGAAATGAATTCCTAATCTTCTCCCAAAAATGCCACCCCCTACCACAGTGCTTGCCCCCTGCTTTTCATCCTGGAAACTGTGATTGTAAAATAATAGAATTTTTAACCACCATTATATCCATAAACTATGCATAGCAATGCAAAAAACAAGAAATAAAGAGAAAATCGACAAATGATAAATCCTTCTGTAATCACTTTAGGCACCCAAAAGATTCAGGTACGGCACTGCACCAAACGCGCACACGCATGCTGAAGTTCCATATACTGTTGGTCATGTGATGACAACTGAGCCATCTCCATGACAACTGAGCAAACTGCATCCACTGAGGAAGCCCTTTAAATCAGAGTGAAAGCTTAGGAAAAGCTGCTAATTTTCCCAGGAGTCAAAATTCGTTTTTCCAAAGTCAGTACTGTAGTTTAATACTGTTCTCTGGTGATTGGTGCAAATAAATTAAGAATTTGAGAGCGCAATTGATTCATTTATGCACACAAATGATTTTTTTTTAGTATGTCATGCCATGTCATGTGCAGGACTCTGCCCTGGCTAAATTTAGTTTGCTATATTGTTCTCTGAATGCTCATGTTTCTTGCCACATGTAATTTGTTCCAGGGCTGTAGCCAGGATTTTAGCAACACTAAGGTTATCACTCCGAGTCCCCGCAGTGCACCCACCTACACACACACATATGCACACACATTTTGACCAGTTTTTATCCTTTTCATGTAGGTTTTCTGTATTCTACACATTGCCAAGAATACAATTCTGGTGAAGAAACTACTGACCATTTAATCAATCATTTATTGGCAAAAAGTAATTAAATGTAAACACTATGTTGTGTCTAAAAAACAAAAAAACAAACAAAAAAACAAAAACAGGAGAATATAAACTCCCTCCAAGCTGCTAAGTGACTAAATCTCCAGTCTGAAGACATGGGCTCATTGTCGTCACTGGTGACTACAGCCTTGGCAAAATTTCCGTGTTCCTTGATTTCAGCAATTAATGGAGTTGTGATAAACCAGAATTACCCTTTAACATCTAAAACCCCAAAAGTCTTTCTGTGGGTCAGCCATTGCAAACTCATGCTGAACAGAAAAACCCACAGAGCCTGTATTTTAAATTCTAGTGGCGATCCCAAAGTTTTGCAAAGATACCAACAATGTCAGGTTGAATTTTGGGGAATTGTGTTTAAAACTGATTTACAAAACCACAAGAATATTTCCATTCCTGTCTTGAGTCTTTGGTTCTGATATTTAATTCAATGTAAATATCACATTGCTTGAATGAAGAACCGGAACAATCCATAAGCATGCATTTGGTCCTATCAGACAATGTGGAAAAATATTATTTTAATAATCTTTTATTTCAGATTTACTGAAAATAAAAGGGGAAAATACAATGAGGGAAGCTGTTTAAACAAACTTCAAAAAGTAGAAGTTCCTGGCACTCTTGTTGAGAGAGGGCCTTAGTAAAGTAGTGGAAAACTGTGAGCAAAAAAAAAAAAAAGAAAGAAAGAAAAATAAAAAAATTCACCTGCTTATTGTCTGAAATGGCTGCCAGCTGTGGGCCCCTCATACACACACCTCTGTATCCCTGTGTCGCAGCAGGGCTTTGATCAGGTAATTGCCCTTCGGCCCCCAGATTTTGCATCCCATATATGTCGCTATGGCGACCACCTCTCCAGCATCCATCTGTGTGCCCCCTTCACAGGCCTTTTTAAGATGGACATACATGTTATGAGGCTGTGAGTGATGGAGGAAAATGGCAGCGAGGCACTACAAGAAGCACCCCGAGCAACCTTTTTATTGCTGCTCATGTATGGTGATGAACGTGTGTGTGCAGGTGTGTGTTTCTTTTTTGTCTCCCTCTCTGCGAGTCTGTCCATCTGTCCGTCCGTCTGTCTGTTTGCCTGCCCACCACATTCGAGACGCTCCTCATGTCAGTGTCGTCAGCCATCAGCAGATCCACATGTTCTAAGCGGATCAGAGTGCAGGTGGAGCTCAGGGGAAAAGAGTTTGGGGCCTCAAGATGCTGTTTGAAGACACTTTGACGAGAGTGACACATTTTCTCTTGCGGGGGATCAAGGTCTGTGAAGATTTTTTTAAGACAAGACCTTAAGCCCCGCTGTGACACAAATATTATGCATTTATTAGAACCCTTTAACACTAAATACGGCTATTAAAATCATGTTTTTCCACATTGCCTTACAGGATCACATATGTATTCTGCTTCAGTTTGTTCCAGCTCCTCACTGAAAGCTTTATTATATTTACATAGACATACACATTGGAAATGTTCAAATCAAATACTCCATGTTTTTTACAGCTGCACCTTTCCATCAAATTTAAATATTCTAGATGCACTGAGCATCGGCTTTAGACACATTTCCCCAAAATTCAGCCAGACATATTTGGTGTTTTTGGGATCTACACTGGAATTTAAAATCAAGTTCTCTGGATTTAAACAATGCTTTGCTCACCAATGACTGACCCACCAATAGACCATGGGGTTGAAGCCAAATAAGATCACACAGGATTCGTGGTTTCTGTTTCACATTCACGCAGGGAAAAAAAGCAAATCCACACCTGGAAACTGCACAGTTTCACATCTTCTGCCGTTGACCGCTTCCAAGGGAAAAGTTTCGCCTTACGTGCCTTGCTTGAGGGCACTGCAGTGGTGGAGCTGCTGCAGTACCCTCAGATGTTTAATGACGTCATGCGCATGAATGCTTGCAGGTGCTGGGTGACAATTATCTACACTGACAGACAGAAAACACTGAGGCAAAGATCTGAGGAGGACGGTCTGGAAGCACTGACAAACATGTTCACATAGGAAAAAAGGGGATTTGCTACTACATATGCAGAACTAAAGTTTTTGAAAATTTAGAGTGAAACTGAATAGTATTAAGAGTAGAGCAGGGCTGCAACCCCTGATGTTTTTCATTATATATAAATCTATTTTTTCAATTAAATGAGTAATGATTCAGTTTATTAAAAAAGCTTCCCAGAGTCCAAGGTGAGATGTTCAGACTGCTTGTTTTGTCCGACCAACAGTCCAAAGTCTAAAGATATTCAGTTTACAATGATATAAAAGAGAGAAAAACAGAAAGTCCTCACATTGGAGAAGCTGAAATCAGAGAATCTTTGACCTTTTAGCTTCACGAATGACTTAAATGATCAATCGATAATCAAAATGGTTATTGCTTAATGATCTGCTAAAGGACAAATCATTCTAATCGTTCACTTCAGTGAAGCCACAGGAGATTTCACATTCACCTCTTCCTCATTTTTGTCACTCACTTAACAACAAATTTCGTTTTCAAATGTTGAATCTAAAAGGCATGAATCTGTACACAAATAATAAATGGTGGTTTCAGAACAGTTATTAAAAATGATCTCTTTATTGAACATTACACAACATGAGGAGGAACATGGAGCTTCAATCAAACGATCACAGCTTTATCTATGCATAGGCTACAGACATCTCTGGGAATATTCAAGGATGGTGATCATCAGCAGTAATCATTATGAGCCCTCTGTTCGGTTTCAGCATCGATCTTGATTCAGAACAATCTCTTTGTGCCACTTTTACAGGCTGATGTTTTGTGAGTCTATGGTGACAGCACTAAAACTGAAACCATCACGGTCTGCAGAAATGACACTTGATAATTTTCTTGAATGCGCTCTGGAAGTCTTTGTTGAAGTACGCGTAAATGATGGGGTTGAGTAAAGAGTTGGAGTAGCCCAGCCAGTTTATCACGGCCTCCAGCCAGCGGGGCATGTAGCACGACTCTTGGCAAAAAGGCATGACCAGGGCGACGATGAAGAAGGGCAGCCAGCAGAGGATGAAGGTGCCCATGATGATGCCCAGAGTCTTCACCGTTTTGCGCTCCCGTGCCAGCGCGATCTTCCGCTTGGCCTCGGTCGCCTTCTCGTGCCTGCTTTCGAACAGCGGCACGGAGCTCGGGGTGTTGGGCAGCGGCAGGTTGCCCTTGGCGTTGCTGTGAACTTCGATGATCTCCAGAGACTCGCCGTCCTCCGCATGTTTCACCGCGCCGTTGACGTTCGGCAGCGGCCGGGGCTCCACGCTCCTTTTCCAGCTCTTACCCTGCGCGTCTCCGGGAGTGTTTTTGTGGAAGGGCGCCGGGGACAACGCCAAGCAGGAGTCGGACACTTTCTTCTTCTCCGTTTTGCGCACCGTCCTCCTGATCCGAAACCTGGCAGCTTTGAATATCCGACCGTATAAAACCAGCATCAGCGTCAGCGGGATGTAAAAAGCCCCGAATGTGGAGTATATTGTGTACCATGGGTCTTGCCTGATCTTACACTGCTTGGGGTTCGCCCTGTCCTCTGCCATGCTGTTGGGCTGGGAGCGCATGATCAGCATTGGCGGCACTGAGATGGAGAATCCGACGAGCCAGGTGACACTGATGAGGACCGCGGCTCTCCTCGGCGTCCTCTTCTTCATGTAGTCTATGGGCTCGGTGATGGCCCAGTATCTGTCCAGAGCGATGGCGCACAGGTGCAGGATGGACGAAGTGCAGCACAGCACATCCAGAGAGATGAAGATGTCGCACGGAGCCTGCCCGAGAGTCCATCGGTTCAAGACCTGGTAAAGCGCCGCCATGGGCAGCACCAGCACCGACACCATCAGGTCGGTGACAGCCAGAGAACCGATCAGGTAGTTGGCCACGTTCTGGAGAGACCGCTCCAGGGCGATGGCTGCAACCACGCACGCGTTCCCAAATATTGCGCACAGGATGAGCGCGCCGAGCAGGAAGGATGTGACCACCTGGTAACTCAGCTTCACCTCTCCGTCCTCGGGTCTGGGGGTTTTGGCGGAAAGGTTGACGAGCCGCGACCAGGCCGTGGTGTTGTTTGTGCTCTCCATTGCTGGCGAGACCCGGTGTGTTCGGAGAGCTTCGGTCACAGCCCGGTGCGCACAACAGCCTCGCTCTCGGCAGAGCGCATGTTGGAGTGTGTAGCTCTGCAGAGCGGGTCGGAAGCTGCAGGTCTCGGCTGCTGATGGAGAATGATGCTGAGTATTTATACCGATGATGGAAAATGCGTCACTCGTCCGCGAGGATGTAACAGAGTCCGGCTGTTGGTGTCTGTTTAGTCGGCAGCTCAGGCACTGAAGGCGTCGGAGTTATTAAATAAACATATGAAAACTTTCACAAATTTAACTTTAGTTTAATTGTATTTTTTTTTTAAGTTTTCTGCTCTTCAGACTGAAAGTGAATTTCCTGGGTGTCAAATGAGACTTTTTTGAGTCTTATCATTGATGCTAGTGAGGCCATCTGCAGTGGTTGTGTACTAAGGAATAAATGAAAACTCGCAGTAAAAAAAGTAGTGTGATAGTGTGATTTTCTAATAGGCTGATTCAGCACGTGCTGTTTCTTTGGAAGTTTAAAACCTACCACAATTTAAAAGTATCAGTTGCTTCAGGTTGACCTCGTTAGCACTTAACACGCTCTTCGTCCCCCCAAATTTTTAGGACTACTTTCACAGCAACCTTCACAAGACAAAATGATTCCCCTTCTTTTTCAGCCCCTTCGATCAGCGCACTGGGGCCGTCAGGTGTGACACTGCCACCTGGCGTTGGTCCACTTTCATAACAGTTACAAATTGACTGCGATCTTTGCTACTTTTAGTAACAATGACATTGTAAAACAAATCAAAAATGACAAATAATTGAATCAAACACACATAGAAAGTGGGGCCGTTATGTCGAAGTATTGTATGCACAACAAATATATACACCTCCGAATATATACGTATATATATTTTTTTTCATCAGGAAGATGGCCCCCAAAGATGAACCGCTAAGCGAATGCCTCAGGCAGCAGAAACCCAATGATGCAGAGGAGGAGGAGGAACCATTATGGAGGGACAAGCCCCTACACGGCATGTACCACCGACAGATAGAAGAAGTGGCTGATATCAAAAAATCCTACCAGTGGCTGGAAAAGGCCGGACTGAAGGACAGCACAGAAGCATAATCATGGCACAAGAACAGGCACTCAGTACAAGATCAATAGAGGCGGGGATCTACCACACCGGACAGGACCCCAGGCGCAGGCTGTGCAAAGATGCTCCTGAGACAGTTCAGCAAGATGCAGGCAGGAACAGCGTACATGGAACGCCATAACCAAGTGGCTGGCATAGTGTACAGGAACATCTGCACTGAGTATGGGTTGGAGGTCCCAAGGTCACAATGGAAGACACCTCCTAAGGTGGTTGAGAATGACCAAGCCAAGATCCTGTGGGACTTCCAGATCCAGACTGACAAACTGGTGATGGCCAACCAACCGGACATCGTGTTGATCGACAAACAACAGGAGAAGGCATTAGTGATAGACGTAGCGATCCCAGGCGACAGCAACATCAAGAAAAAGGAACACGAGAAGATCGAGAAATACCAAGGGCTGAAAGAGGAGCTGGAAAAGATGTGGGGAGTAAAGGCAACAGTGGTGCCAGTGGCAATTGGAGCACTGGGGGGCTGTGACCCACAAACTGGGAGAATGGCTCCAGCAGAATCCGGGTACAATATCTGAAGTCTCTGTACAGAAGAGGGCAGTGCCAGGAACAGCTAAGATACTGCGCAGAACCCCTCAAACTCCCAGGCGTCTGGTAGAGGACCCGAGCTTGAGGAAGACACACCACCATCCCCTATGGGAGGGGGGTGAGAGGGAGATTTTTAATTTTTTTATTTATTTACAAAAAGTATGTATTGGTAAAAAATGTTTTCACTGGAATTATTATGTTCACAGCAAAAGTCTGAGAAATTGGGACTGGCTGTTTTTCTTTTATAAATATGCTTCTTAAATGTAACTAGTAATTGTAGTACCAAAAAAAATCTGATTATTTTCTGTTCAGCCTGGCCGGATCAACCTGTTTACGGGGTGCGGGGACAAAAAACTTGCTGTTAGGCCCCTACTGACCTGAGCACTCCTACCCTTGGGGCACTGTTAATGTACCCAGTCATCTACAAGTTCCCGGGAAGTACAGCGCAGCCTCACGCAGGGCAAGTCAGTTAGCAGTGTACTTTTTTTTACTTGTGCAAATACCCTTAAACATTTGCAGTTGATAAAATTACAAACAAACCAAAACAAAATAAAATGAAACAACTGACGTACAGGGAACCTGCGTCTTTTGGGCCCCCCTGGGGGTTTGGGACCCTGGGGGTGTTGGCCACTTTGCCCAGTTGACTGTCTAGCCTCACTGTTAAGTTCTTTACAAATATGTTGGATAAGCTCTAAAAGTGTGAAAAATGTTCTCGCTAAAAGGCCTAGATTTTCAACCTTTTCAGGTTGAGGCGAACACTTTCACCTGAGATTTTATGCAACAAAGGTATATTTAGAATGTTTTTAAGTGAATTTCTCCTGGGTAAATTTAGGTCAGACCAGGAGGTTCTACATAATAATGTCAGTACAACATGACATGAATCTTTTTTTAGGCTAATCAAAGAGTTTTAATGGAGGTGGCGGCAGAAGTCTCAGTTTTTGGAATTGCTAGATGCCACTAAGGGAAAGTGGTCTTTTGTTTTGTGTTGTGTTGTGTTGTGTTGTGTTTTCTGCATTCTGGGCGTACTGACACTTAAAGCTGCCAGAGCGAAAGGGCGGAGAGGTTTTTGGTCTCTACCACTCACCGTTGTGTCCCAGTTTTCATGACGTCAACGCGAATGGCGTGTTTAACTTTCTCATTTTACGGACGTTTCCTCGTCGCCATCACTCCAAAACTCCGCCGAGCTGTCAGGTAGGCGACTTTATAGCATAAAAATTATATTACCCACATTATTAATATGATATTTGTCATTGTCTGCAGACTGTTTTGCAGGGGAGCCTGTTGTTGTTGTCGTTGACCGAGCTAAGTGAGAAGCTAGCATCACACGGGTTTTATCCTGCCACCGGGGTCGTTGGCTGTTGCACTTGCTAAAACAGGAGAAAAGTAAACCGTGATTTCGCTGTTGTTGTCCGAACTCTGTGGAAGAGACAGGAAGTCCTCTCAACCTGCTGCCGAACCGACACCTGGATAAAGACGTGGGTTTTTCACCTCAGAGCCTCATATCCCAGGGTCAGCAGGCTGCACGTGTGAAGTTCCATCAAAAAATAAATAAATAAAAAACGATAATAATAATAATATACAAAATACAGTGATTGTAGACAGGCGCGTGCTTCGAACTGTGTAGCACTTTGGACATGACAGTGCCCAGGAACACCAACTCAGACCTGATCACCAAGCGTCAGCGTTGGACTCACTAGTGCAGCTGCGGCTGAATGGGAGCAAATCCCCGCAGCCAGGCTCCACAAGCTGTGTAGAGATGGTGCAGTTAGAGCAGTATAGCATTGCCCATGGTTTCTTCAGTCACTTGTAGCTGTAATGTTCAGCTCTCCGCATACTTCTTTCATGTAAGTAGTGTATTGTGCTCTCTTTATGAATTTAACAGCTGTGTTCATTTGAAACAAGTCAGGGTACATGTATTTCCTGTTCTGGTCCAGTCAGAACTCTAAAGAGGATCACTCGAAAAACAGCCACATGACATACTGTACATTTAGTCCTAAGTACAGAATCAGGTGACCTCGTTTGTAAATAAGGTCCGTGCTGCCATAGCCTCTCTTACTATAACTCTTTTTAAAGGTTTATCAGCTCATAGGACTGAGATTTTATGCAACAGAGGTCTATACATAAACATTTTTTACTTAGTTTCTTTTGCCTTCATTTACACTACATGCAGAGAGCTTTGCAAAACAAAGGCAATTACAAACAAAATACAAATCTGATAAGAAATTATAGCATGTGAGAATATCTGGTAAAACATACAGTATATAGACACGGCTGACTATGCTGAGCCTCCAGTTTTTGAAAATTAGTTTAGGATGTTTGACTCCTCTCTGAATTCAGTCTGTCTGGCCAGACCTGCATGGACTTTAACCAGGACAAAGTCATTCTTAACAGAGTGTATGCTAGCGCAGCTGGGTTTTTAGTTATGTGTCTTGACTGTCGTTATTTTCACCATCAACAGAGCTAGACTTAAAAGCTAGTGTTGGTAAGCTTGAAGAAAGGAAACCATGCTCCGCTGCAGGAGGTGTCGGAGAGGCATCATAGACTCATCGTGTTTGGCCAGGGTGGGTGAAAATTTTTGAAAGTTTGGTCCCAAGTTGCTTCATCTGTAAACTCACTTTTGCATATATTCTCAGGCCATTCTCTACCCAGTAATCTGTTACTGTGCTGGCATTGTTTTGACTCATAGTAAGTTGCTGTTGCTGAGACAGTTAATCAGTTCATCAATTGCTTAAAATGAATCACCAGTGATTTTTATTATTGTGTACATCATTTAACAAGCTAAATGTCAAACATTCTGTGTCTCCAGCTACTGCTTTTCTTATATCATTTGGCTCTAGGAAATTTTGATGGGCATATTATACAATTATTTTCTATTTTATAGACTAATCTTTTAATTGATTAATCTGAAATACAAAATGAAAATAGTAAGTAGTTGCAGCTCTAATCAGGGTTATAGTCTTTGAAGTTGTTAGGGAATGTCAGTGTTGGTAAAGCTCAAAGATAACAGCTTGGGTTTCAGTCATAAAAGATGGTTGGTTATCAGGGTCAGAGAAACTGGGTCTGATGGGAACTGTCCTTATGGACTGTTGGTCTTTTACATTGGAACAGGTTGAGGCCACAGATGAAAGCTCAGCTGCTGTTTGCAGTATTTGGCACGTGAATGTTGACTCGCTGCCAGAGTGGATACTGACCTCACTTCACCAGGTGGGTATGTCAGCTTAGGAGTGAAGTGCGTGCAGTGGTAGATGGTTGCGCTCACGGCCATTAGGGCAAGCAAGGTAAACAACAGAAAAGAGGAAATGAATTTTTGTTCTTTCTCATGCAGATTTGGATACACCGTGATCACAGAGTTCCATATTTTTAATTCTATTAAATGAATACTAAAGTTAACTTTAGAGAAAATCCAGTTGCACAGTTTTCTAATAACCTTCACACAGTAGCTTCAGAAAGTGTTCAGACCCCTTCACCTTATGCACACTTTATTATGCTGTAGATATATTTGTAAAGACTCAAAGCTTTAGAAATGGTTTTATACTCTTTCTCTGATCTGTGCCTCACCACAATTTTATCGTGGAGGTCTACAGAGAGAGTGAAATGCTCAACCTTATTTACACAGGTGTGTGCCTTTCCAAACTATGTCCGTTCAGTTTAGTTTGCCACAGGTGGACTACAGTCAAATTCCAGGCACATCTCAAGGATAATAAAAGCAAACAGATTGCACCTGACCACAATTTTGGAGAGCCAGAGCAAAGGCTTTGAATACCTTTCTAAATGAGACATTTCAGTCTTTGATTTTGTTATAAATTTCCAAAAGTGTCTTAAAACATGTTTTTACTTTATCATTAGACATTATTGAGTATAGATGGGAAAATAATGGCAATTTTATCCAATGAAAATGAAATCTAAAACACAATAAAGTGTACAAAACATGAAGGGTCTGAATACTTTCTGAAGCCACTGTATTATGTGTAACTACTTTTATGTTTATGTGCTATTTTATAGATGAGTTTTTCTTAATTGTAATTTAAAACTTTAAATGAAAAAACATACATAAATTTACAATGAATGGATTTATCATTTAAGTCATTTATCAAGCAGAAATATTGAGATTTTTTTTAAATATATGATAGCCGAGCATTTACTGCTTTTTCTGTTTTTATATCATTATAAACTGAATATGTTTGGGGTTTTGGACTGTTGGACAGACAAAACAAGCAATGTGAAGACATCACCTTTTGCATGTGCTTGGCATTTTTCACTATTTTCTGACATTTTCAGGATGAAATAATAAATCAAATAAATAATTAACAGATAAATCGATAAGAAAAATAAACAGTATTTGCAACCCCATATTTGATCTTGCAAAAATGTTGATGGAGTTGACATTTTATTTTCAAGATGATGTTGTGATTTATATATCTGTGGTTTCTGTCTAGGCCCAGTGGACTGTAGGAAAACTGAACTGCCAGAACTGCAGAGCTCGTTTGGGTGGCTTCAACTTCATTAATCGCAGTAAGTGTCCCTGTGGCCGGGACGCCACAGTCCACCTCAACAAAAGCCGCGTGGATCTTGACCACAAGCGCTACGTTTTCATCGTCCAGCCGAGGAGGACGAGGCCTGAGAAGGGACAGGCTGGTCGGCCCAAAAACAGCACTCAGAATAATGAGAGGCCTGAGTTTAACAGGACTGCACTGGACAGTTTGCAGCTTAATTGTGCTGCTGTCATGTCCCACACCAGCCATGCACAGGACTCAAATTCACTGACTGACAGTGAAAACACCCAGTCATTTCCTCTCAGCCCTCTGTACTGCATCTCTAATAGGAGAAGGCGTAATTTGGAAGATGATGCCACCTTCAGGTCTTCATGTTTTTGCCCTTCAGGTCTTATGAACAGGTCTGCTGTTGATTTGACAAGGGCAGGGACAGATGAGTTGACACAGTCACCTATCTCATATCCCACAAGTCAGCAGGTTGACACAGATGGTGAAGCCTTAGTGGATGCTGCTGCCTTGCGTTCATTTGTTTCTGGGGGGAGACGGTTACCTCTGGATCAGCAGCTGCTGCAAACTGCGGAAGATGTCGAGTCCTCTGTAGAGTCCACAGCTGTCCACGAGGAGGTTTCTGATTCGACCGTTTTCCTCAGAGGAAGAACTGTTTCTGACATTGTAGCTGAGCAGGAAGAGGAGATGGTGGTATGTTGCTTACATTTCTAATCTGCATTAATTAGAAATGTAGCCAATGATTATTTTAATATACACTGCTCAAAAAAAATAATGGAACACTTTTTAATCAGTGTTTCATCAAGTCAATTAAACGTCTGGAATATTGTTCTGGTCAGTGATAGGAAATTCTAAAACTAACTCAGGAACACCATCTGAAATTCACAAGAGTAGGTTGTTTATTCTTGCGGCAAGGGAAAAAGTTATACACAGAGAGTCTGCAGTGCAAATGTCAAAAAAATACAGAGTTCACATGAGACTTTTATAATGCCAGATGGGCAGAGGCTTGCATTCTCACTGACATATATCACACACATGGTGAAGATAGTTCTTTGCTTATCATACAGGAACAGACAAGTGAGACGGCCTTGAGGAGAGGAACAAAAGGGCCCTGTTCCTCTCTGGTATTCACTTCCTTCCCTGGGCGCAGCCTCTGTTGTCATGAGATAGTTGTACAGACTCTCTCACAAGTAATAATATGAGGTCAATACGAGGTGATTACACGGTCATGAGCATAAAGGGTAAGAATTTTTCCAACAGTCAGTTAAGTAGCAGAGGGGGTTGTTAATCAGTTTCAGCTGCTTTGGTGTTAATGAAATTACTAACAGGTGCAGTGGAGGGAAAAAATTAGACGACCCCCAAAACAGGAATAGTTTTCCAGGTGGATGCCACTGACAGTTTTTCCCCTCCTCATTTTTTCTGACTGTTTTTCACTAGTTTTTCATTTGGTTATGGTCAGTGCCACAACTGGTAGCATGAGGCAATACCTGGACCCTACAGAGGTTGCACAGGCAGTCCAACTCGTCCAGGATTGCACATCAATACGTGCCATTGCCAGAAGGTTTCCTGTGTCTCCTAGCACAGTCTCGAGCATGGAGGAGATTCCAGGAGACAGGCAGTTACTCTAGGAGAGCTGGACAGGGCCGTAGAAGGTCCTTAACCCATCCGCAGGACCGGTATCTGCTCCTTTGTGCAAGGAGGAACAGGGTGAGCACTGCCAGAGCCCTACTAAATGACCTCCAGCAGGCCACTGGTGTGAATGTCTACGACTAAACAAACAGAAACAGACTTCAAGAGGGTGGCCTAAGGGCCCGACGTCCTCTAGTGGGCCCTGTGGTCACTGCCCGGCACTTTGGAACTCGATTGGCATTTGCCATAGAACACCAGAATTGGCGCCTTGTGCTTTTCACAGATTAGAGCACATTCCCCCTCGAGCACATGTGACAGATGTGAAAAGGGTCTGGAGAAGCCCTGGAGAACGTTATGCTGCCTGTAACAGCGTTCAGCACGACAGGTTTGGTGGTGGGTCAGTGATGATCTGGGGAGGCATATCCATGGAGGTACGCACAGACCTCTACAGGCTAGACAACTGCACCCATTTGCTGCCATTAGGTATCAGGATGAAATCCTTGGACCCATTTTCAGAACCTACGCCAGCGCAGTAGGTCCTGGGTTCCTCATGCTGCATGACAATGCCCGGCTTCATGTGGCGAGAGTAAACAGGCAGTTCCTGGAGGATGAAGGAATTGATACCATTGACTGGCCCCCACGCTCGCCTGGCCTAAATCCAATAGAACACCTCTGGGACATTATGTTTCGGTCCGTCTGACGCCGCCAGGTTGCACCTCAGACTGTCCAGGAGCTCAGTGATGCCCTGGTCCAGATCTGGGAGGAGATACCCCAGGACACCATCCGTCATCTCATTAGGAGCATGCCCCGACGACGTCAGGCAGTACTGAGTACCATTTTGAGTTGCTGCAATGGAATTTCAGCAAAATGGACTAGCCTGCCGCATCATCTTTTCACTTTGATTTTCGGGGTGGCTTTGAATTCAGCACTCTGTAGGTTGATAATTTTCATTTCCACCCCACGACGTGGCAATTTTTTAGATCCTAACACATTACCCAGTCCATATCAGTATAAATATCAAGCATGATTTTTTTTTCCCCATTGAGATCTGATGTGTTTCAAAGTGTTCCTTCAATTTTTTTGAGCAGTGTATTGTCACATTATATCAACATAATTCTACTATTTTTTTTATAACCAATTTTGTATTAGATTTCACATAATGTAAATGCATATGGAGCCCCTTTAAGGTATTTAGGAGCAGTATGTAAGAGCCCAGAAACCAGTAAATTCTGATCCAAAGCATAACACATCATTTGTCAGTTCTGGGTAAGTAATGACCTGAAATGTGCCGTGGATGTTGATGATCGCCAGTGGATTGTTGTTTATAATGACCTTCGGACCTTGTTTATAGGACAACCATCAGTCCAAAATGGTCTCTATGTCAAAATTCCCATTAAATTTACTGATGACGCTGAAATTCCCCAGGAGCTAAACCTTTAGATTTCAATGACCGCATGTCCTTTGCTCTACCCTCCTCCACTCTCAGATCAAACTTGAGAGCTTTAGTTTCACTAATGGTAGGGCTCAAAGAATTAGGTACCTCATTATTATAGTGTTATGTCCACTATTTTATTCTGTGTTGTGGGATACAAATTCATGTCTTCCTACCCTGTGTGTGCGTGTGTGTGTGTGTGCACGCATGCGTGTGTGCGTTTCCTTCGTAGATTCAAGCCCCTATGGCCTCCCCAGCCCTGAACAGCTTGAGCAAAACAGAGAAGAATCATTTGAAGAGTCTTCAGAGGAAACAGAGGAGGAGACAGCGATGGCTGCTGGAGCAGGTAAGTGAGCCGAATTCACACTGATATCATGGGTGACTGCAGAGTGTATTTCAAAAGGGGTCTTATTCAAAGGTATAGGGTCCAGATTCAATTCAAAAGTACTACCACTTAACAAAAAATGTAATCACAGCGCTTATATTATATTATATTATATTATATTATATTATATTATATTATATTATATTATATTATATTATATTATATTATATTATATTATATACACGCGCACATATAAATAATGAGGGGAAGAGAAGAGTGTGGAGAAGGAATGGAACAAATGGATAATGGCCCAAACCTACCATGAAAGCAACCCAAGAGCTTCTCAGGCCAAAGAAATGGCATATTGTTCAACGGCCAAGTCAGTCACCTGACCTCAACCCAGTTGGGCATGCTTTTCACTTTGTGAAGACAAAACTGAGGGCAGAAAGACCCACAAACAAGCAGCAACTGAAGGCAGCTGCAGTAAAGGTCTGGCAAAGCATCTCAAGGGAGGAAACTCAGCATTTGGTGATGTCCATGGCTTCCAGACTTCAGGCAGTCAGTGACTGCACAGGATTTTCATCCAAGGGTTAAAAATAATCCATATATTTATAATTAGGTTTGTTTGTCAAATTACCCTTGAGCCTCTTAAAAGGAGGGACTGTATAAAAATGGTTGGTTGAATTAAAGATGAAAGTCTACATTTCAGTTACATCTTGATGGCTTCGTTTCAAATCCATTTTGGTGGTGTACAGAGGCAAAAATACAAAAACTGTTACCGTTCAAATACTTATGGATCTAACTATATAAAGCAATATTCTCAGTTTCACAGATATATGTAGGTTAGGTCTTACAAAACATTGAAACTCAGAGATTAATGTGTTTTTTTTCTTTCTTTTTTTTTTTTGATATTTTCACTAGGACTTTGTATAAGAAAAAGTGCCATAAGTACATTCTGTACATTAATTGTCCTCTCTGAACTGTATCTTGAACATAAAAGTGCATAGAAAACAGTTTCTGAAATTAAATAGCTGATAGGGCTGCAAGGATTCAAATGTGTTACAAAGAGGTTTTGAAGGATGAAAATGTTATGAAATGCTGTAGGAAATCTTCAGAGAAAATGATTGGAAAGTAACTTCAATCATAAAAACAGACATCCTGTTAAAATAAAAGCATTTGTGAGACAATTATTATATTTTTATTATTGTTGGAATATATTAAAACTTTTAGCTTGGGAAAATTATCCTTTGTGTGTACATTTGTTTGTGTGCAGGCTGAGAGTATGAGTGGGTCACTGTTGGACAGTGAGGAGGAGGACAGAGAGGGCTTCACCTGCGCCGTGTGTCTTGACGTCTACTTCAGTCCGTACAGCTGTCAGCCCTGTGGTCACGTCTTCTGCGAGCCGTGCCTTCGCAGGCTTGCCAAGAACCGACCGTCGAACACACCCTGCCCTCTCTGCCGCACCCTGATCTCACACACCAAATTCCACAAAGGTGAGCTTCCTCCAGGACTCCAAACCAAACTTCAGAAATATCCGACCTATTGTTCTTCTCATTCCAGATATCTGTACTAATTGATTATTAAACAGTCAGAATGAACGATTTACAGCAATTTTGATAATTGATTACTGATAATAATTGATATTGCCAAACATTTGCTGGTACCAGCTTCTCAAAGGTGAGGATTTGCTGTTTTTCTCACTGTGCTGTACGGTTCTCATTCCTCCTCAGAGCTCAACCAGACTGCAAAGACCTTCTTCCCAAAAGTCTACTACGCTCGCAAGCAGAACTTCCAGAGTGCCCCGTGTGCAAAATGGCCTCTGCCCAGCTGTCGCAAGTGCCTCCCTACCTTCTGGGGTGAGAAACTGTAAAACTATCATGTGGTTCTGTGAGCATGTTTGTGTCTTGTGTCTTGAATGTACAGTAGTTCCATTGTAGTCTTCTGTCAGTGAGGACTCTGGATTATCCAGGGTAACCAGGATGCTGGAAAGGGATGAAATGTAAGATTCAGTGCTGTGAGGGTTGACATGGATGACAAATAAATTAAACCAAGTCTGTCTGCTTGTCGTGCGGTGACATTGTTCACTGAGAAAGCAAGAAATCTTATCACTTTGACGCTGAATTTACTGACAACAGTAAACTTAATCTTTCCAGCAGTTGACAATTTAGTCCAACAAACGGCCTTACAGACAATAAAACGCTGTAATACAAAGCCAGTAAGATAAACATTATTGCACAGTGAAATTACTCCACTCTGTATGAGATATGGCGTTGGGAAAAATATTTTCCACATCACTACACATTTCCTACACTGGTAATTGCAACAATAAAAAAATTTAAAAATTTTCTGCAAAAGCTCCTGTTTCAAGATATTTAGCCTGATATCTTTGGAAGTACAGGGCTAGATTAACATTAAAATGAAACTATTTATTAGAATTGCAACATTTTTTCTCTTGTGTCCACATGATGTTTGTCGTTTTTGAAAACGCATTACTACTCCAAAAGTGTGATGAAAACTGCAATGGATTTCTCAGTTGCCCATTGTGCAACCTAAACTTGTCAATGAAATTGTGAACTGGACTTTTGAATTTTAATTAGAATTATGTCCTGATTTTTCATTTTTGATGAAATTGACACAGAAAAGGTCTTTTTCATGGTTATTTTAATATTAGCAGCCCTGAACTTCCATATTATTCAACTACTGGGTCTATGTTTAATTATATTATTATGATAATAATTCTGCCCAGAAAATCCTGTTTCCAAACACAGTTTCTCTTGTTTGGGATGGTTTTTAGGAATGAAATTCAGGACTCTGTAACAGATTGAGCAACTCATTGGGATGGAAATGTTTGCATTGCTCAATAAATAAATTAGGATTAAAAAAAAGCTTTTTTTAAAATTAATTACTACAACAAAATTCAAACCATCATAAGGATATAAGTTGCTTAATGGCACTGACTACAGAGTATCAATTTATCTTTGTAACTTAAGGGTATCGGAGACAGACAGCAACAGCAAGGAGGCGCTGGCACTTCGCCCACGGAGGCTTCACGATTGACACTTTGGATCTCACGGACATGTGGGGCTGGCTCTTGGACATTGGCCTGGTTATCGTCTGCATCCACTCAGTCAACTGGATCCTGGCTTTCCTGTTCCTCTGTTTCCTCCTGTACTACTACTACTTTTGAACACGAGTTTGCAGTGCAGGTTTATCTTAGTCTTCTTTTTCTTTAAAGAAATGTGCATTTTTCCTGTTATTTCAGGAATCCTGCAGGATTCCGAATATTTGCAGGTTTGAAATTTGAACAAATGCAGTGGCTTCCCTTCCATTATAAGACTTAAGCCTCAATTATATTCCCTTGCACATGGACGCGTAGTTGTTCTTATTATACTACTTTCTAGTCCGCTTGGAGTCTACTTGGTGCAGACAATGCGTAGTTGGTGCCCTTGTAGCATAGTGGCAGCGTGGACTTTGCATGTTTACACCAAATCGGAGGGTACACAGAAGTCCACACAGAGCCTCGCATACACCCTCTGATCGCTCGGACCGTAGCGGATCCTATCGTACTTGCAGATATGGAAAGTGTAAGACTAGCCTCAGGCAAGCTATGGTTGTGGCTGTTTTCCAGGGTGAGAACACGTTAACTCAACCTAATTAGTATGGAAAAGATAGAAATGTTATTTCATTCTAAGCACGGGAGATGCCTATTTCTTTTTCCTCTGATGATGGCGGAATACTTAAAAATAGCTGAAAAGAGAGAGAAAAGTGGTACCTAGTGAACTACTAAGGACAATATCTTGTTCATTTTGATAATGACTTCTCGCTTGATTTTCACTTTATTCTGCTACGAAAATGATTGTATTGATCGATGGTAATGATATGATTGAAGCAAGAATTGGGTTTCAACTCTAACCCTAACCGCAATGTCTGATATGAGAGGCCTGGTGTCTAGCAAGCAGTAGCTTGTCCATTTTTGGCCTTGAGCTCATGACGAGAGAGGTAGGCTGTCGGCCATCCTGTGTGAGACAGAAGAAACATAGCAATACACAGACACAGAGGGTTAACCAATGAACGAGTTCCGCTATTACCGTGTTCTCAGGTACCGTGTTCTCGGCAACTGACATACCTCCCTCAGGCACTGCAACTACGCTGAATGAACGGTAGAGACTATGCCGAGAGTTCTGAAAACGTAGGTTTAAATAAAGTGGGGGTTGTCTTATATTTCAGAACTAGACAATTACTTGTACATTTATTATAACAGATATTATTTTTGAATGGAGAGAGTACCCGTGTAACTCCTGACTTCAACAGTGTTGTATTATGGGTTATTTGTAGCCTTATTATGTTGCTAAGCTAGTGAGTGTCGATAGTCTGTTTACAGTGAGTCTTTCAGAGTTAATCAGCACTAAAAGCCAAGACTTACATCAGAACGTCAACGCTGTTAACGCCGTCAGACGGCTAAGGGAGGATGAGGAAATTACTGTTCAGATCCATTCACCATCAGTCTTGTTTTACCAATGTTATTTTTTATGGTGCACAAAAATGTGAAGGGTTACTTCAGGACACAGCGCTCACTTCATCGGTGAGCGTATTTGTTTCTCTTTTCTTCTTGCTAATGTCTGACTGTACTGTGAAAAACAACAACCTGTGTGGTGTTTTGTGTGTTGTGTTTGTAATGATAATGGTCCAAAATGTTGCTCAAAGGACCTGACCAACTAAATAGACAATCAAAAATCAAAATAATGGTTGTGTTTATCGGACTAAAAAATAAAAAACACACAGGATGCATTTTGACACTTTTGCCCTGGATATTTAAAGAAATAGTTTAACATTTTGGGGAAATGTGTTGTTCTCCTTCTCTCTGAGAATTAGATGAGAAGATCAATATGATCTCATGGCTGTTTGAAGTACGGAGCTGGAGCCATGAGGCGATTAGCCTAGCGCAGTTTGAAGACTGAAAGCAGGGAGAAACAGCTATGTTGGTTCTCTCCAAAGGTAAAAAAAACACACCAGCTGGCACCTCCACAGATGAAACAAACAAGATGCAAAGTGTTAGTGAGCCTTGGAAGTGTTAGTAGGTGTATATTTTAGTTTAACACAGATACTCGTTTCCCCCTGCTTTCAGTCTTTATGCTAAATTAGATTAAACACCGCCTGACTCCTGCTCAGTCCTAATGCACAGACATGGGAATAATAATAATCTTCTCATCTAATTCTCTTGAATAAGGCAAATGAGTTTTTAGTCCCAAAATGTTGAACTATCCCTTTAATGTATGAGTCAAACTGGCACTTTACTGAAAAAACAAGGGAGTCAGCAATAAACACATGTGAAAATTATCAACCTCTTGTAATTGTGTTCAATCGTGTACATGTTGTTTTGTTAACAAAGCAAAGGGTTGCTCAGGAACCAAACATCTAACAAGTAAAGAGAGCAGCAGTTATTGATTGATTGATTGACAGTAGCAGGAGCAGAAAGAGAATCATACTCGCAAATTGGTAAAATACCCATTTCGGTGTGGTGCCTTTGCTTTGCTTTGTCTACAACAGGTAACGTGAGACTGGGACCAATCGACTGTAAGTTTTAGCTCTCTGGGACAGTTTACACTGTATTCATAGGAAGCCAGAAAGAAAGTAAAATATTGGAAAGCTTTCAGTGATTTGTGTGTTTTTCTTGAAGGAAAAGACTTACTGAAGTCTGAAAAACAATACTTAAAGGACACACCTGCTTTTAATGGTTATTTTGAGTATGTACCTGTGTAGGTTTTTAATTTAAACATATAGGGTAAGAATCAGTATTTTGTTTTGTTTAGTATATAAATCATTATCAATAATAAATCCCTTGTTTTAATGGTTTTATATTGTAAAAAAAAAAAAAAGAAACCAAGCTACGTTGACATGGTTTCTTTTCACATTATTCTACTCTTGGATCGAGTAATATGAAAAGTAATAATATTGGGCCCCATTCTGCCCCCTGGTGGCCAAACGAATGGACGCCACCTTAAATTAGGGCTTAAACAGGCGCACTCGCGATCACGCCGGCGCGGGTCCGGCGACACTAAGAGCTCGGGGGCTGCGTCTGTTTAAACCCCTGCGGCGGAACAGTCGGCGGTACATCCGTGTCAAGCCGAAGCGCTTCGGAAGGTTGTAGAAGCGGCCTCTCAAATGCGCAAAAATGTCGCCAGTGTAAGGTGAGAGAGAAGGAACCCTGGCCGCTGCCTCCTCTGGGCCGCCGCTGCTCCTGAGCAGTCAACTGCCAGTCGGGAGGCTGACGACCTGATTCGCCGTCGGCTCCCCCCGAGTCCGCCTCACACGTGAGCGCGCGGCGGAAGGCGGAGGAGCCTCCCTCTCGGCCTTCAGGAG
The DNA here is from genome assembly GCF_016859285.1 of Xiphias gladius. NCBI lineage: Eukaryota > Metazoa > Chordata > Actinopteri > Istiophoriformes > Xiphiidae > Xiphias > Xiphias gladius. The sequence goes on from NC_053419.1 coordinate 4,749,105, forward strand.
GGGCTGAAGGTGACTCTCCTCTCGGCTGGGATGCAGAGGGGGCTGCTGGGGCTCCGTCCGGCCCGCTGCACGCTCCTGCTCCGGGGGAAGACCGACGCACTCTAACCAAACCCTCGACCCTGCGGCCTCTGAGTGGCTCATTTTCTCCTCTATAGAGGACACAGCAGCTGTCAGAAAAGAGGTCTCTCTCTCTCCCTCTCTCTCTCTCTCTCTCTCTCTCTCTCTCTCTCTCTCTCTCTCTCTCTAACTCTCTGTCTGCGTCTGGCTGGGCTCCGGTGGTGGGTGTGCATGAATGTGTTCTGCACCGTACGGCCGGAAAAAGCGCCCGAGGTCTGCAGGGACTATTTTCCCCATCGGTAGAGGGGCGCAGACGGAGCCGGAGCGCAGGGCGAGCACGGAGGGGCCCGCGGACGGCAGCAGGATGGTGAGTGCTGAGATACCGAAATCAGAGGCTCGATAGGAGCTCCGCGTTTTGGCGTAGCCCTGCACCAAGGGACGGGTTCTGTTCGCTGGGTTTGTTGTCATGCAGCGGTGACGCAAAAGGGACAAATCCGGTTAAGGCTGTTTTTGTCGTGGTCCTCCCATCCGCTGAGGATGCATTCACATCAGTACGTTCCCGGTCTGCTTCTCCCTCTCCCCAGACCGTCCAGGAATTCAACACCCTCGTAGCCCTGTACCGGGAGCAGGTCATATCCATCGGGGAGATCTCGGCCGACTGTCCGTCTCTGCGGGCCCAGATGCACCACACGCGGTCCAAAGGATGCTCCATGGCCCGGGCAGCGCACCAGGACCTCGCCGTCATCTCCGTCTCAGGGTGAGAAGGAACCAGAGTGTGATCGTTAGGTAGAAGGGGCCCCCATCAGTTTGGATGAAACACTTGAGCTGCCCGTCGCTGATTCTTTGAGAGAAATTCCTGACCTGGTGAACCCTGCTTCTCCCCTTTAGTGGTGTAGGGCCACTCTTCCAGCAGTGCCCAACACGGCTCCACAAATAATACATCTCATTCAGGCTGTGAGGCACTTTTCAAAGTTAAAGATAAAATGAGTATTGATATTCTAAAACTAACGAGATAAGATGGGAGAAGTGTGGAGGTAAAAAGCTGAATAAGAAAAAACAAAACAAGTTGCAGATGGACAGGGAGGTTCTGGTATTCTACCTGCCATGAAGCCACCGAGACGCAGACAGTTACTTTTGTTTCATGCGGGAAGCGGTGGTGTAAAAATCCGTTGGCAGGGACCTCGAAAGAAGCCGGAGTAACTCGTTCAAGGGAATGTTCCGTTATTACTGTTATTACGAGGAAACCCTGTGACCGCAGAGAGACGTTGAAACAAGCAGACACCGGGGGTCCACTGATGGGGGTGCGAAGTGTCCATTTGTAAGGAAATGGGTGAGAACTGAAGGAGAACATGTGTTTAAAAACAAAAAGCCAAAGTCTGCAGCATGTTTTCGAACTTCAGCTGGACTGTAAAGCACACACACACACCCTCTCCTCTGTCTGATTTCTCTCGCTTTCTCTCCCCCCCTTCCCTCTCCTCGCTGTCTTCCTCTCGCCCCTCCTGCTCGTGCTGCAGTCCAGAGGACGGAGAGATCCACCCCGAGATCTGTCGGCTCTTCATCCAGCTGCAGTGCTGCCTGGAGATGTTCATCACGGAGATGCTCAAGTCCATGTGCCTGCTGGGGGTACTGCAGCTCCACAGAAAACGTACTATCCCCATGTCGTTGTGCCACAACCTTTAGAGAGAGGGGTCAGGAAAATCCCTCTCCCTTTTGAAGCCCGTAGATCTCCTTGGGCAGATGCTCACGAATTTCTGAAAGTGTGACATTTTGGACAGATTCATTCAGTTTAACCGCCCGTGCGTCACGTGGCCAATAATGAAGAACGTGGGTGGAATCAGGTTAATCTGTATTCATTTGCTTTTGACATTAAATATAAACTAAAACCTGACGATCATAGAACAAAGCCACTGTTAATGTTATCAGTAACCTCTGTACTTTTTCTACTGGCCTATTACATAATGACGAATTCAATTTAAATTTAAATTCGGCAAAATGCAACGTAAACGAAAAACAAAGTAATAAGTCATTTTAAAAGCCTGGTTGTAAGAGCACATTTGACAAAAGACACACATTTTACGACTTGAAATTCCTGCGCAAGTCGTTTCAAAGCCAAAAGGCTGGTAGGTAGGTCGTTCAAATGCAAATAAAAAGATGTTGCAGTTCCCTCGTCTCGAGCCAAGAATTTTGGGTGGCCTGGAGGTCCATCGCGTGAGAGGCGAAGTACTGCTGTCAGAGACTTCCAGTGCAGTTTGTAGCTCAACATGCACTCATCTGTTCAGAAACATACACATTTCAAGTCTCTTAACCGGGCACATGACAAGCATTTCTGAGGAATGCTGAGAAACCTGACCAAGCTGCGATGCTTGGAGTAAACAGACGTTTCGGGTAAATAAATACATTAAAAGTGCATTTCCGGAAATGCTTTTCAGATCTATTTCACCCACTATTCCTCTACTTGAAATCCAACCAGTGCTTCTTAAAGTCTATTTAAAATGTACACTACTTGTTTTTTTTAACCTCATTTCAGATGACACGCTTTCTTTCAGTTTCAACTTTGCTGTCATCTGCTGGAAATTTGTTCGCAGTGCAGGCATCAACACACGGGTCACAGGCATAGGTTGATGACAATGAACATTAACAAATGACAAGGACATACGAGCAGTAAAATATAGAAAAAATGAATCAAACTAGCATATTAAAATTCACAAATAAGTAAAGGAAGAATAGAGAAAAACTGGCAGCAGATCAAGCCAAAAAAAAGAAACACTAGAATCACCATCCTGTCCATTAAAGTGACAGGATGGCAGAAGTGGCTTCGGAGTGATCTGATTCTGAGCATGTTGTCAGACATTAGTCTTAGTCTGGCTTTAAAACATCTTGAAATACCATGTTCAACATCCACACAATCAAAATATGGTCAAATTGCAGAAGAGCTGTAGCCGTGGCCACCTTTTACAAAACTTTGTTCTTGTTTTTAAATGACATTTAAATCAAACCTTCATTGGATCGAGAGAAGGGAGCGTTTTCTGTTACTTTTGATTTACTGGTTTGGAACTAAAGCAATTGATCTGACACAATCCAGAGGACGGCATTTTGAAATACCACATGTTGTGCACCACAGTTGCCATTTACACAGTGTATAGCGTGTAGTGGTGGTACTAGTGTTTGAGGCATCTGTATTGACAGTGTCTCTGTTTGGTCCCGAAAGGAACGGACTCAGAGCCGAAGCTGGACTTCAGGATGGATGAAAGCTCTGATGTTCCCATCCTGGAAGACCGATCCTCCTCTCCCATAGACTTTCCTCAGGAGCAGTGGTTGGTGGGAACCGATATCGAGAACATAGAGAGGTACAGTGACTGCACCTGCTTTCTAAAAGTCTTTCTTCCGCCGTTTTTTTCAACTATATTTTCTTCTAATGTTGAGAACTCATGAATAAGTCATCCAAACTGCAAATATCTCTCTGCCGATTCACTGGTTCTTTGTCTTCGCAGAGATATGCGAGAGATGCGAAACTTACTCAGCAAACTCAGGGACACGATGCCATTGCCGCTGAAAAACCAAGGTACGTGATGTTTGTGATAGATAAAATCCATGATCTCACCAATGTGACATTCTGGATACGTAACGCAGAGGGATCAAAACAATAGATGCATCAACAGCATCAGACTAAATAAGAGCAGCAACAGCAGAACAGAGTGAGGAAGAAAGAAGAGAAGCATAAAAGACAAACATGTCAGAAAATGATTGAATTCAAACCTCTGATGTCAGGTAAGCTCAAGTTAGCTGTGGTTACTGAATGATTAGAAAATACATGGTGCTAAATTCTGTCCCTGGTAATTTACTGGCCATTACAGTTGCAGATACTCACGTTAGAAAGACTGATGAAAGAAAGCTTCCTTTAGAAAAGAACCTGAAACCTGTCAGATGTTAACCTTTGCTTTTATTATAGTGAAAAAAACTGTGTGGTTATGCTGCTAAAATTATGAAAGGAATTGTTCGACATTTTGGGGAAATACGCTTATTCGCTATCTTGCTGACAATTAGATGAGAAGACAGATATCACTCTAATAAACACTAAATATTAAAGTAAAGCCGGCAGCTGGTTAGCTTATCTTAGCATAAAGACTGGAAGCAGGGGGAAACAGCTAGCCTGTCACAGCCCAAAATCTGCATTTTTTAAATCCGCATAAAACATGTTATGTAAACACAACAACTAGTTGTGTTTGCATATGTTTTTTATGGGATAAACAAATGAGATATAATGTGTGAATTAGTTTTAGAGGCAGTTCTAGAGGCTGTTAGCTTTGGACAGAGCCAGGCAAGCTACAGTGTGTCCCCCCCGTTTCCAACCCGTACGCCAAGATGCTAAAATGAAAGCCAGTCGGCTGCCGGCCTGATTCTGATGCGAGAAAAATGACTTTTTGGGCAACGATGGAAACACGAAACAGGATGACACGTTGCTATCATCAGCTTGTTTGTTCCAGACGACAGCAGCCTCCTGAATCTGACTCCACAGCCGCTGATCAGACCGAGGAAGAGACGCTTCCCCGGACTCTGCTGCATGGTGTCAGGCTGAGAGTCTGACAGCAGCACTACAGTCAACACACGTACGACTGGACATTCGTTTTAATTCAGTTGAGTTCCTTTTGTGATTCATATTTATGAAGAGATTCTTTAATCTTATCTCATTTTATTCTTCGTGAATTTACAGTATTTTTTTTCCATAATATCTCAAACTGTAGTATCTATTATCTTATTCTTTCCCATTTGTCTGTCTCACCCAGATATTTCCTTTTTTTTTTTTTTGCCACTTAGTTCTGCGACTTGACTCGTTCGAAACGTTTCGTTGCGGAAAGTTTCGCCCTTGGTCCAGGTTTGGTTATTTTTAGTTTTTTGTTAATATTTCTGTCTTACGTTATTTTATATAATGAAAGATAATAAATGTATATATTCAGGCTATGCACAAGCAATTTTAGTTTTCAGGTGTCTCACTGTACTTGGGTCACATCTCCATGTCTGAATGTTTGACAGTGTGAGATGGTTTAGTCTGAACTACTTTCTGATGTATTTCATTTGAGCATCATTCAGTAATAATCCAGGCTCCTGCCAGGTGAGTCTCTGCTTACCTGTGTGGTGTGACACCATGTAGACAAAGCAATTCATCTACAGCATTATGGTGCATACACATAACCGGCTCCTATAATTATACCATACTCCCACTGTAGAAAAAACTATGTTTGTAAAATAAACCATATGCCAGATAAGAAGAAGCAGTTTCAAAGCTTTGCCTAAACTTTAACCTTTAGACGTCATCAGCTTCTTATTCTGTTGAGTACTTTAGTTCGAACTAAGGTACTGGACTGATTCAGTTGGGACAGAGGATGATTTCTAATGGTTTTCGTGACCTCCTGATCTTTTCTGTAGCAACATGTAAACATTTTCTGTTGACCACCACTGTAGTCCATTGTACTCCATAGCAAGGAACCTTAAAAACAATTGCCCGTGTGATATTTTCATGAAATGTTCTGTGTTTACTGTATTCATGGTCCCCAGAGGATGAATACTCATAATGTTACTGACCTCAGCATCATCAGCAGCCATAAACTTCCATCTTTACCCAGGAAATATCAAAACTAAAATTTATTGATTCCAAGCCTGCACCCCAGAGGATAAAGCCTTTCGATTTGAATGACCCCTTAACTTTTCCTCTAGCACCACCTTCAGGACAAGGTTCGAATTTTTAGCTTTAACAGTTGCTCCAATATCTCATACAGCTAAAATCATCAGCGTGTTGCTCGTTCAGTATTTCGGGGTGTAACAAACGCTGCAGCCACTGCAAGACACTAGCAAGACTTTTAGTCTTGTTTACTGTGCTGGACATCATCAGCAGTCTTCCCTGAAAAGGACCATGTTTAACTTTCAGCTTCGGTTTTCCATCACAAGGGCTTTGCAGATGTTCCACATACAGAAACAGCACAACTGAAGAAGCCACACACAAAAAATGAACTGAAATCCACTCACGGAGATTCTTTATCTAAATCATTGTACTAGAGCCATTTTCCCATTGAATGTACTGTAAGTGCAATGTACTTTGTAAATTCGTGTTTGTGAACGTTTTTTTTTTTTTTTTTTTAATTATTATTAATGTAGTCTACTGTGGTGATGTCTAAATTGCTAAATTTTTTGTTTCGGCATGTTTATGACTCAGACTAGGCCATGTGTAGTTAGTGTATCCTGCAATGTAGAAAGTCCACAGCTATAACTAGTATGTACAGCCTAGGACATTTTATAATGTGAATAAAGTTTTATATGCAAATAAGATGGCATTTCTTTTTTTTCTTTTTTTGTCTTTAACTTAAAGGAATAGGTCAGCATTTTGTCCGTGTGAGAAAAGAAGGATGGAAATCAGTCTCATGTCTGCGGGTTAAGCACAGAGCTGGAGTCAGAATGCTCACGGTTGCCTAGTTTAGCATAAAGACGGGAAGCGCGGGGAAACAGCTAGGTGAAAAAAGTGAAAAATTTGCCTACCAGCACTTCTAAAGCTTACAAATTAAAATACAGACTCTTGGTTGCATGACCCAAACAGAAGTAGACAATGTAAAAACAATTTGTAGTTTTACCGGGAGTCCGTCCACCCAGTACTTCCACGCAGCATCTCCAGCTACGGTGTGGGTAGCCAGACTGCAAGCGAGCACAGGCTTTGGTCTCTGCACATGCATGATGCCACCAGACCTGGCAACCTCACGTTGTCTAGCAGCAAGACTCCAGGAAACTGTTCACAGTCCCCGCAGATGGCTGTTGTTCAGAAATAGTTCTAGCACGAAACTCCCTCCAAGTCTACCAAATTGTTGTTTCTATAAATCATTTCTTGTATGGATTAAACAAGTAAGATAAAACATGTTAGGTAGTGAACTTGAGATGTGCTGGTGTATGTTTATTTTTGAAACTTTAGCTGTTTCCCCCTGTTTACAATCTTGCAAGTGATGCTAAGCTAACCACGTCCTGACTCCAGCTTCTGATGCACGAGACTCACATCAATCTTCTCGTCTAAGTCTTGGAAAGAAAGCAAATAAGAGCAGTAACCAATGTTGAACATTTTTTCTGGAATTGCACAAAAACAGTACACAAAATGAAACAATTTGCTTGGGAATCAAATGTGTGTCTAACATTTGACTATCTTGTGGCTAGCTAAATCCTCTTGTCTCTTCCCTTTTCAGTAATGTTTTGAGTCAAATCATTTCGATTCTTCTCAACTATGTAGACCTTTTTTTTTTTTTTAATTAAAGATAACTTTTGGGCATATATATATTTTTTTTTAGCACTTTATCCCCCAGTCTTGAAAAAAAGAGATTTATTAGGCAATAATACATCAAAACAATTAATAATGTTATTCACTAAGTGTAATAAAGTGGACAACAGCCTGTATACATTATTGTTTATAGTTACCAGTTAGCCTGAATTCACTTAGGTGCTTTTTACAACATGGACCAAAACAATGTGTGGATTTTGTTTAGTGCCAGATTGTGCAAATACTTGGACAACTGAAGGAAAGAGCCCACTCCCCATCTCTAGCTGTCAAGTCTCAAACGCACAACATCTGGTTTATGTTTCTGCAGCCGGGAAACTCCCACCCTCTTCACTTCCCGTAACAATGAGGGACAAGAGGGTTATGTAAGAACTTTATTTATCACTATGCGTTCTGATTATTGTTATTATTAGCAAAAAAATGTGTTTTTTATTTTGAGATTTTTTTTCCAAACAGATTGGGCAATGTAAGTCCAAAACCGACAGGATGCCCCTGAGGAGTCACTGAGGGAGGTTTTATATTCCTGCTGTCAACTCAGAGTCGGGTTCAACTCTGCCTGCAGTGCAGAATCAACTTGTTGCAAAGACTCTCAACTGCCTAAATACCATATACAGCCAAGCACAGGGGCTGCTAAGTTATATGCTTTAATATCTGCTGAAGAGGACATCAGTATATGTGGTAAGTTTTTTAATGTTTACTCCACTTTAGAAAATTAAATGTTATAAATAAATATGCATAAATAAAAATGGAATCAATTTCTAGAGTTAATATTTCCATTTAAAACTGCACAATGACCCTTAGTTGCTTTGTGCTATTTTATTTATTTTGTTCTATTTTGTCTTTTTATCATTAAATGTCTTTATATGCCTCATGCTGGTGCATAAAACTTTGAATTCACTCTGCTTATGAAATGTGTGGAACCTAAAACTTACCTGTGCCTAAAAAGTATTTATTTAGTACAAAAGAAAAACATGTAATATTGACAAAAAATCAGTCAGTTTAATATGTTTGCGAACTAAATGTTTTAATGGGAAAACAGCAGACACTGAAAGCTGCACTGCTGTGAAATACTGCAGCATTTTGGACGAGAGGACAGTACAGTAGATGGTAGTTATGGGGCTGGGTTCATGTCCTAAGGGTCTGATCATCATGTTGACATGTTGAGGAAGGTTTGTTGGGATCTTTAGTATGTTCCTCTGTGGGAATCAGAGTTGTTTGATTTTATCCTGTTTGAAATGCTGATAATTTACTGTGATTATCAAGGTGAAATAAATGATAAGTATAATAAAAATCCCAAAAAACAAAATTAAAAATAAAATAACCAGTTTTACTGTTTACTATGTATGGAAGTGGATAAAAGACAGCAGTTGTTGATTCTGGTGTGGTCATCAAATTATTTTCAGAGTAGGTAAAACCAGTTTGGACTCCCCTGATGGCTCCTTCAAGCCAGTTGGTCCTGCTGCTACAGCTCCTCAGCTGCATGTCAGCTGGTCTGGCCTGTTTCTGTGACCGGTACCCGTGGGGACCGTGGTCCACCTGCTCCATGACCTGTAACCACGGCACACAGAAGAGAGAGAGGTGAGACACAGCACTGAGACACTGCACAGAGAGAGTTGGGACACAGCACTGAGACACGGCACAGAGAGACACAGCAGAGAGAGAGGTGAGACAAGGCATAGAGACACTCCAGACAGAGACGGCACAGAGAGAGGTGGGACACAGCACTGAGACACAGCACAGAGAGAGTTGGGACACAGCACTGAGACATGGCACAGAGAGACACAGCAGAGAGAGAGGTGAGACAAGGCATAGAGACACTGCAGACAGAGACGGCACAGAGAGAGGTGGGACACAGCACTGAGACACGGAACAGAGAGAGTTGGGACACAGCAGAGAGACACAGCAGAGAGAGAGGTGAGACAAGGCATAGAGACACTGCAGACAGAGACGGCACAGAGAGAGGTGGGACACAGCACTGAGACACGGCACTGAGACACAGCACAGGCAAGTTGGCTTTTGAGGCCAGATTTAGGTGTGTAGCATTTTGTCTTATGAATGTACAAACTCAAATTGAAAATTGAAAGAACAGTCAAATACTGGAATCAAGAATTATTTTCTCTGCTGTTTTCAGTTATTATTTTGAAATACGAGCCTAATTGCTGGTGATGCCAGCAGCTGCTCGACGTCAAAGTGATTTTCAGACTTTTTGTACAGGAGCTTCCAGATGGATGAGTATTACTGGAAGAGCAGCTGCCCTCAGCTGTGTGAGAGGTACGACAGGAGAGCCTGTAACGAGCAGGCCTGTCCAATCAACTGCGTGCTGACGGAGTTCGGGCCATGGTCTGACTGCTCACCCTGTGCCAAGAAACAGGCAAGAAAGCCACCCTGCCAAACACCGACATATTCCCCCTCATTGCTCTGTAGTGTCCTCAGACCAGAAGTTAAGTATACTCAGGACAGTCACCTGCTGTTGATAGGACGCTGCTATCCCACAATGCAATGCAAGAAAGAAGGTGGTGAGGCTGCTCAGAGCTAGAAATGATCAAAATAATTTTTGTAGATGGTGGCGAGACAATTCCAGGGAGATCTGAAAATAAAAACGAAGTATTTAATCCTTAGAAAAACATTTTGCCTAACGTGTAACTAAATAATCCAGGCTCAAAGGACCATTTTGTGGCGTTCAGAGCTTTAGAGCGTATCTCATTGTCTTCATGACAATGAAGACAATGTCCATCTAGAGAATGTTCTGTTAGTATAAAACCACTGTTAGTATACACTCACCGAGCACTTTATTAGGAACGCCTGTAAAACTGCAGTGCATAAAATCCTGCAGATACAGGTCAGAAGCTGCAGTTAATGTTCACATCAAACATCGGAATGGGGGGAAAAATGTGATCTGTTAATGACTGCTGGTGCCAGACGGGCCGGTTTGAGTATTTCTGAAGCTTCTGATCTCCTGGGACTTTTCACACACAACAGTCTATAGAGTTTATACCAGAATGGTGCTAAAAACAAAAAACATCCAGTGAGCAGCAGTTCTGTGGACGGAAACAAATAGTTGATGAGACCAGAGGAGACCGGCCAGACTGGTTGGAGCTGACAGAAAAGCTAAGGTAACTCAGATAAGCACTCTTTACAACTGTGGTGACAGAAAAGCGTCTTGGGTCAACAGTCCAGGCATCTGGTGGTAGTGGTGGTGTAATGGTGTGGCGAATGTTTTCTTTGCAGACTTTGGGCCCTTAATACCAATGAATCATGGTTTGAATGCCACTGCCTGTCTGAGTATTGCTGCTGACCATGTACAACCCTTTATGGTCACAATTTGCCATCTTCTAATGGCTACTTCCATCAGGATAATGCTCCATGTCACAAAGCAAAAGTCGTCTCAAACTGGTTTCATGAACATGACAATGAGTTTGGTGGACTTCAGCGGCCTCCCCAGTCACCGGATCTGGATCCAGTAGAACACCTTTGGGATGTGGTAGAACGGGAGACTGGCAGCAAGAATGTGCAGCTGACAAATCTGCAGAACTGACGTGGTGCAATCACGTCAACATGGACCAGAGTCTCAAAGGAACAGGATGTCCCCAACATCTAGTTGATTCCAGGCCATGAAGAACTGAAGCTGTTTTGAGAACAAAGGGAGGCCCTACCCATTACTAGTATGGTGTTCCTAATTAAGTGCTCAGTGAGTGTATATAGTACATTCTATATAGAATTTTACTCATTTAATTTTGTCTGTCAGTCCTTTTTGTGTGAGGAAAAGGTAACTTTATTATCATTCAATTTTACCAAAAGCGATTTTTAAAACCTCTGTAAGAAAACTCCACTCTTCACTGCAATCGTTTCCTCTCACTAGTTTCTGTGGCAGCTTGTTTCAAGAGTCCATCGATGAAGTCTGTGACCGAAATCTGTCATTGGACGGGGGTTTTTCATTGCACAGTCTCCCTGTGATTCTTTTGCCATAGTTTCGGACCCGGGCTGTCCAGAGGCCATCCCAGTTTGGTGGATCGCACTGCAGCGTGGAACTGACAGAGGAGAGGCCCTGTCACCCCTCCGCAGAGTGCATGTTAGCACCCATCAACTGCAGAGATGACTTCAAGTGCGATAATGGTAAGTAGTTTTTTTTTTGTTTTTTTTTACATAACTGATGTGTTATAGAATAAAAGGAAAGGCATTAAACATACGCAGTCCTCTAAATATGATGTTCAAATAATAGAAAATTATGTTTTTGTGTTAATGTTTTTATAATCATAATTATTCTATCTGATTGAGGGAGCCAAGCCAACATCTTTTGAATCCCTAAGCTGCTGTCACAACACACACACACACACACACACGCGCACACAAAAAAGACACGTCTAAAAACATTCTTTCTGCTGCAGGACGTTGCATCAACTCAACCCTAACATGCAACAGACAGAACGACTGTGGAGATAACTCTGATGAGAGGGACTGTGTCAACCCCACAGTTGTGTGTCCAGCAGAGAGGAGAGTGGCCCCCGGGGCTGACCTTGTGGGCAATGGGTAAGCTAAGAGTCGAAAGGTCACTGCTGAGCTCACTAACTTTAGTTGAAATGCGGACTGGCTCAAATTCCTACCTGCTGGGATCATAAATTATATTCCCCTCTGTCGAGTGCTCTGTTGTCATGACTCTCCTCTTAAAAACACAGATAATTATCAGAACGTTTTGCACTTTTGCAGTGACTGTGATATTCCTCTAGCTCTGAATGTTTCTGTACCACTTCTGCGAAGACAAAAACACAGTTGTAGCCTGAGTAGTACTGGATTTTTTTGAGGTCAATACTGATGCTAATATAAGAAAATCAGCCTGCCTATGTATTGTTGGGCAATAATATTTACTTCCCTTGAAAAGTCAGTGGATTTGAATTTTCCTTGATTTGTGTTTGAAGGTTTGATGCTCTAGCAGAGGAGCCGAGGGGAGCAGTGCTGGACAACATGTTTATGGGAGGAAGCTGCATTATCAGGAGGCCTCCGACCACACTGCTCTACCATCGAATACCTCACAACTTTGAGAGCTTTGACATTAAGGTAGTATCATTATTTTGAATATTTAATTGTACAGCACCTCTGGAAAGCTTTTCTTTGACTTAACCAACACCAACATTTCAACACCAAGATAAAGGCATTGCATCTGTGTAAAACAGAAAGAGTTGGGTTGTTAGAGCAATCAGAACAAAATAACCCAACTCCCAAACAGAAACCAGCCATCATTGGGATGATATCAGGCTGAATGAATGAAGTTAAACAAATGGCAATGCAGTTTGAGTATCAAACAACTTTAAAGCTCTTTTGTGTAAACTGTGAAGGAAAAGTTGGTTTATCATTCATTCACTTTTGGTGATGCTCCTATTGAAGTTTCAAGGTCTCTCCCAGGGGCCTTTGACAGATGTTTTATGAGTCCAAGGGGGCCTACATATGGAGCAGCCTCCCGCCTTACCATAAAATGGAAATAAGCCAAGCTATGTCTGTCTGAGCTTTCATTTATGACCAGTGCATGGGCAGACCTTGAATATTATGTATGTTTCAATCTTATTAGATGATGTGTTTGGGTGGAAGTAAAAATAACCAATTGGGACCAAGTTCTTTGTCACAAGAAAACAATATAAAAGATGATTGTTTGTCTCCTACATTGTAACTTACAATCTATTTCAATTTAACTCTATCAGTGTTATGTGTGTTTAATTGTGTTCAGAGTCCTTTGAAGAAAATCTTCCACAAAAAAACTTACTTTAATGGTACACATATTTGTTTGCAGAAAAATGAGACAATCCCAGTGAAGAACTTGTCGCCATTGCCGTGTGCCATAGTGTCTTTTTGAAAGTACCACTAGAGCAGCTATGGTCGGAGATTTTCATATCATACACACAGAAGTTTTAACATAATAATTTGAAAAATGTTTATCAGTGTTTTGTAGAGAAGCCCTATTCAGCTTTGGCTTCACCTCCACAGATAAACACTTCAGGAAAAGTACAGTTTTGTTTTGTTGTTACTGTTCTTGTTGTACTAAACCTTGGTTTACAGATGTAGTTGTGGTTGTAAAGGTTGGAGTGCTAGAAGACTTCAGCACCGAGCCCCAGCCACTACACACAGAGTCCATCAGTGTGAAGAGGTCCAGTTCGAGTGAAGACAACAAACAAAATCGAGACACTTTTTTCTTCATCTATTTCCTAAGTACATCTAGGACGCAAGTGAGCTCTAACAAAGAGGCTTTTGAAGCTTCAAAGAAAATCGTGAGTGACTCAGACAACATTACGCGCACACACATGTTGTAGTGATACGTACACTTGTGTAGTTCTTCATTCACATAACACATTCCCTAATCCCCTAACCCTAACTTTAACATAAAAAGTGAGGACCAGGCACATTGTCCCTATTTTACAAAAACATCCTCACTCTCAAGGTCTTAACCATGGTCCCCACAAAGATATAGGCACAAGAGCTCGCACACTCACACACGCACACACACACACACACACACACACACAAACACACACACACACACACACACACACACACACACACACACACACACACACACACACACACACACACACACACACACACACACACACACACACACACACACACACACACACACACACACACACACACGTATCTGTTCACATACTCACAGATTGCTGAATAAAACTATACTCTTCCTCTTCATTTTTCTTTCATCTTTCCCTCCGTAGGACTCCAAGTTTTTCCGGGTACACCAGGTTCTGCCTGTGTCCACATTCAAGGTGAGGGAACCGGGGGACCTTGTCCTGTCACAGCCTTTCCTCCAGTTCCTTCATGCTCTTCCTCTTGATTACAACTACGCCGTCTACAGGGACATCTTCCAGCGCTTTGGGACTCACTACTACAGCTCAGGGACACTGGGAGGCCACTATGACCTGCTGTACCAGTACAACCGACAGGAACTCAACAGTTCAGGTACAACAGCACAGCCTGGTGCAAAGACACCCCGGGCTGCAATGGTAACCTAAAAGCCTTGAAACAAATCAAGAACTGGAAAGGGCTCAGTATACTTGCAACAAACTAGGTCGGATGGCATGTTGTCCAACCTCTTCTAAAGACAACAATGTTTGTACCTGCTCTGAATGGCCACATTCAAGGCAGGGCAACAACTCTGCCATAATAAGCTTCTCCTGGCTGCATCTCACAGCCTCCCTCTCTCCAGGAAGTCTGTGTCTTTTGCACCTTTTTGTAGTCTCAACGCGGTGAGTGATGGAATACACTTTCGCCGGCCCACCATCTCCACAGTCATTTCAGTGAGACCACTGCATTGGTACCAGAAGAGTCTGGACGCTTATGCTGATGAAAAAAAAACTAAAAAAAAAAACTAAAAACTGCAGGGCCCTCTGGTAGATACGTTTTTCTCAACTTTTGCTGCAACACAATGTGATGTCCTCCAACAGTGCTTTGGCCGATCAAATACATGCAAGTGCAAATTCCTACTAGATTACTTTGTAACATGAAAAGCATAATGCTATTTTATACCCCGCACTTGTCAGGAAAGTTAAAATTATTGTGACTGTCACTTCAAACTCCTCGATGTTTTTGTATTTCTTGTATTCTGCATTGTTTCAATAGAGAGGGAAAGAGAAGAAAACTTCTGGATGTATTACACACACTGGACTTTCTCATTAGTATTTTGTTTAAACAAAACGGGGACAAATTAAAATTTTACTGTTACTGTATCTAGCAGCAAGTTGAATCTTCAAGATTTTTAGTATGTAAATATAACAAGTTCATCTTGCAACATTTTTGGAGGGTTAATTGAACATTTTGGTTCTGGTTGTAGAATAATGTTCCCAGAATCTTATTTTGCTGAAAGATAATTCTTGAGAGGTTTGCATTGGAAATCGTTGGACTGCAAACAAAACAAAACAAAACAAAACAAACAAACAAACAAAACAGAATAAGCAGATGGTCAGGGAAATGCCAGAAGTAGACGATAATGTAGTTTACCTTTAATATTTAAATATCACCATTCTATTGGAAAAGACCACCCATATTGTGCTATAATATTTGTTGGTTGTTCCTTTGTTTCTGAGTCAATGTTGCTCCACATTCTTCCTCTCTGGCAGGTGAAACCGAAGAGCACATCAAAGGCTGCCTGGGCCAAGAGACCACCTGGACCATCATCCTCTACACCGAACATAGCAGTGTAACCCGATGCTCTGACAACAGGATGACTCAGAAATATCAAGGTTACATCAAAAATCTCCCAGGAAGCACACTATTTTCATTCCTAACCCTGCTGTTCTTGGCTTACTGACACTGATCTTATTATCACCATGGTCTTTCCTTCTATCATTCCCACCACTTGTCTTTGGTCCAGGCTCGTTCATTCAGGCAGCAGAGAAGTCTTTCTCCATGGTGAAAGGAGGAAGAACCAGAGAGGCAGCAGCTCTGGCATGGGAGAGGCAGGGCCCGGCTCCGGACCGAACATCTTACAAGAATTGGGCTAAGTCCATTCTTGACAACCCTGCTATGGTTGAATACAAGGTTAAATTTAAAGCTTCTTACCCAAACATCAGAAACATCTTCAATCTGCTAAAAATGGCCCCTGAAGAATAATCAGTATAGGTCACATTATAGGTCAATAAAAGCTGATGCTGTGTTCATGTATGTATGTTTGTCCAGCTGCTGCCTATCATAGATCTTGTTCGGGGTATCCCTTGTGCCGCCACAAAGAGGAGACACCTTAGGAAGGCCCTCCTGCAGTACCTGGAGGAATTTGATACCTGCAAGTGTGCTCCGTGTCCCAACAACGCCAGGCCAGTTCTCTCTGGCACAGAGTGCAAGTGTGTTTGCCAGACTGGCACCTTTGGCACCAACTGTGAGAAACGGGCTCCCGACTACACTTCAGGTACATTGGGACAGCTGCAGTACACAATATGCTCTGTGGTTGGGTGATTAAATTTTGACAACACTGTTGCTGGTTGATGAATGAGAAAAAAACAGACATCAAAAGTATTGACTGATGAAGTGGGAGGAAACACTGGTTCCCAAAGTATTTTTCCCCCACTTTGAATTCTAATTTCATTGTTTTCTCTTAATTATATCCTTAAAGTTCCTCAACATAGAAACACCGGAGTTCCTGGATAATTTAACCATAGATTCCTGTTGCGGCCTTCAGTTTTAATATATATAATAATACAAGAATAATTATGTTTATTTCAACTTTGCTTCTGAGAAGTAAATGTGAACTGATTTACAAAGCGTATTTTATTATCAGTTTTCTAACAAGGATAAGAGTCTAAAGCCATGCTAATGTCTCTGAGAGGCTGTACTCAAGCTAAATACTAACATTAGTGTGTTAACATTCTCACAGAGTCAATGCTAACATGCTGATGTTTAGGAGATATGTTTACTGTGTTCACCATCTTAGTTCAACATGGGATGTTAGCATGCTAACATTAGGCTAAACTAGAAGTACAGCAAATCAAAGTCAGTAGGATTAATTCTCTGGGGAACTTGAATGTCTGTACAAGATTTGACGGCAATCCATCCAGTAGATGTTAAGACATTTTACTTGGAGCTAAAGTGGTTGACTGACAGACCGACATTGCCATCCAAAGAGTCAGGGCCAGAAAGCATAATCTTTAACTCCTGCCCATTGTTGACAGTGCACGAAACATAATTTTTAGCTCTGTAATTAGAACCTTCTTACTGAAAGTCATCTTTGGAGTTGATTATTGATGTCCACAGACTAGTACTTTTTGACTTTTTATCAAGGATTCACATACTTCTAACATGGTTGCACATGTTTAGTACCAATTGTTTTCATGTTCTGCCAAGCCTTTAAAGTGCTTGCCAGTCACCTAACATCATGTATGCAAAAACTGAACGGGACTTTTACTTCTGAAACCAGGGCCACCAGAAATTACTCCTCACAATAGGAATGGGCATTAAGAAATGGAAACCAGTTTACCATTGACAGTGACACTTATAATTGTGTGAACCAGCTTTGGGACATTTTCTATGGATTAATTTGTACTCTGCAACTATCAACACCTCAACTTGCAATTTAGGTTTAACCCTGCTACCAGCATGGCCCTAAATTGGCAATGTTGGTTTGTCCAGCTCTGTGTTTGTCAAGCACTTTGTTTCAGAGCAAGATTTTGATTAGCTAGATAGCCAAATTTAGATTACTGTAAATCAGATGTGGATTTTTGTAGTCCACATTGGATGAATCATCAGAATTTTGGTCACTTCCCGACCTTTATTCAATAGCCACCATTAGGCCAGAATTTTCACTTATACACATGAAATCAAAATCTTAATATTATTAAATTTATTGATCATATTCATGGTCCCCAGTTGATGAACCTTTTGATTTTAATGGCTCAGTAACTTTCATTCTAGTATCACTCTCAGGATAACATTCTAAGTTTGAACCCCTCTATTGTTGGAAATAGTCTTAAACTTGCAAATTTATCAGTATGATTGTGGTTCTGTCCAACACTTTCATATTGTGGGATGTGAAGAACACTGTCTGTAGTGGCTGCTAGCAAGTCTTAAGACTTTTAAACTAACACACAATTTCACTTTCATTATACACCCACCAGGATTTGGTTATGTTCACACTGGAAATGTGGTTTGATGTGTAATTTCCACAGAGGAGGTGGATGGTTACTGGAGCTGCTGGGGGCCGTGGAGTCGCTGTGGAGTCTCCATGAAGAGATATCGGACAAGGCGGTGTGATAACCCAGCCCCCCTAAGAGGAGGCCAACCCTGCAATGGTCCTGGCAGACAGGTGGATCCGTGTCACATCTCCATCTTTGAAAAGTAGGACGAATTGTTTGCGTAAACCAGCAACTTTTAACCCATGTTAATTTACTGAAACATAACAAAACTAACAGATACAGTAATGAAAAGTCAAATTTTAGACAGTCATCATGTCTTTACAGCAAGAATTTCCCCATGGAGAAAAGTACTTTACCTTAATGATCGAATTCAAAATGTTTTTTTTTTTTACTTATTAAAACATAATTACTGACATTTGTTTGAGATGGTCACTATTTTTACACTGAAATATGTAAACCCTGATGCTCTGCTGATGCCACACATCTTTAAACTCTAATGTGAAAAATTTCCGGGTTTTATTTTGTCTGTGTTACTTTGGATTTACTGAATGCTCTGGTTCATGTTTTCTTGTCAGACAGGAGACCTGTGACAACGATGACGACTTCACTGTGGGCTGGAGGGATGAGCTGCCTCCTGGTGTGCAGGGCTGTCTGAGGCCACAGAGGCCTGCCAACAGCTTCCTAAGGGTAAAGACTAACCTGCCATGTAAATGTATATATATATATATAAATAAATAAAATGTACTGTATACATACATATACATACAGTACACCAGCATCCAGTTATGGGGTTCAAAACACAATAGCTGGAGTGTTCCACTTTCTAAAAACACTACTGCAGTGACTTATTATAATGAAAATGAACTAATGAATTAAAAATCTTACAACCACTGATTTTAAATTGCATTTAAATTAAACATTAAAAAAGTCAGACAAAAATAAAATAAAATGAAAAAAAACTTTAAAAAGTAAACGATAATTACATTTGTCAAATAATTTATTTTCTTTATTCTTTCTTTGAATGATAGAAGAATTAGAACTACATATGAACATGAAATTGAAAAATTAATGGCAAAAAAAGCTTTTAAATTCTATTTTTGTTACTCATTTACTTATGTTTCTGCCTGTCATATTCCATCTGACAATTAATTTATCTAGCGATGTAATCAAGTTTATCTCGGATTAGTCATGAATCTCCAGAGATGGGGACATTTACCAGACAGGGAGGATCTAGAATACAAGTCATGGTATCCTGTCCGCTGCTTCATTCATTTTTGACATTTTTTTCTTTTGTGAATCCCTCAACTTAACAGAAGTGCAATACTGAAATGCTGGAGTGCCCCTTTAAATATAAGAGAACTCTCTTTAACTTAAAGAAGTGTAAGCACCTTACAGTTAAATAAAGTCCAGCACATGGAGCAGCAGCTCATGTAAGAGCTCCTGTTCTAGTGGCACGCTCCAGACTCCGTATGTCATAAGGTACTAAATTATGATTAAGCATATTTTAATTATGATATAGTATAGCAAAAAGAATTACTAAGTATGTCAAAAGTATCACTTTTTGTATCTCAGTTCTGAATTATTACTTCTATTATAATAGAATAATGATTCAGTATTTCATAGTTTGACAATAGTACGCCATTGTCGTGAGATATCTCAGAGGAAAGGATATAATGTGAAGAAGAAGTGAGGAATGAAGGGAAAGAAACCAGGAAGGTTAGGGGAAAGGAAGGAACGGGTTGAAATTAGAAATTAAGAAATAAGGAAATAAATAAAAAGATTGATGACCAGCAAGGTTTATATATTATATAGAGCCTTCTAACTTTTTATTAATTCGCTCCTCCAACAGAAAGCGAAGCAGTATTATGACTTTGGTGAGGATGAGGAGTTCCAGTGCTACACTGGATTCGAACTGGAGGGTTTTCAGTTCATCAACTGTCTCCCTGATGGAACCTGGAGTCAGCCAAATGGAAAATGCATCAGTAGGTTTGTTTTCTCACTTAACCACTGAACAGTGGTCTAAGTAATTTGACAACCACATCTAGTAACTTTGTCATAGTTGGTCACGGTCACTAGTAACTGTTGAGATTAATTTGAATATTTCTGCACCGGATATCTATAAAACCTGTCCTCCCGTACTTCTAGGAAGGCTCTGCGTTCCTCCTGAGATCCCCGATGGGATTTTGCTGTTCCCCGACAAAGACGAGTACAGAATTGGGGAATCAGTGGGTTTGAACTGCAACGAGACGGGCCTAGTGCCACTGCCACAAAGCTTCTACAAATGCAGCAACAGCCTCGCCTGGGAGCCTCCGTTATCTGCCGACCTACGCTGCACTGACGGTAGAGTAGATTACTAATTTTGAGCTCCATAGGTGATAGGTGATAGGAAATTAGGAAACGCCTGTGAATCCAATACTTTTAATGCAGATGTATGACAGAGGAGCTCAAAAACATGAAGAAATGTCAGCTGAATACATCAGTCTGATGTTTTGGTTCATACAGACTGTCATCTGAGCAAAAACTGAAACCTAAACATCACAGACGCTGAAGACACTAACTGCCATTTCACTGGGCCTGTACTATCTACTGTAAGGAGCATTTTAATGCTTTAGCTGCTTGAAGTGGAGCTACCTTAATTAGCCTACTCGAGTTACTGCTGACTAGTTTAATAGATCTTTTTTCACAGCAAATACATTGACTTGTCATTGCAGAAATGCACAGGTATTACTAACATAAACACTGGCTCTGTTCTATTAAAATGTCCCGGTAAATTTCCATCCAAATTTAGCCCAAATTTTAACAGAATTTTCTGAAAATCAGTGAAAGAAAATATGAACTACTGTGTGTTTCCATCCACTTCTGTTATGCGAATATACAGTCAGATGCCATTAAACTGTAGCAGAAGAAGAGGGCGCGATGAGATTACTTAGAGATTACTTGAATTAAAAGATTACCAGTCAAACTTTAAATAAACATAAACAGACTGAAAAACATGACGGAGATATGACATTTCTGTCTGTATTCATTTGAGGACGTTTACAGTCTCTTCGTCGCTCCACACAGATCATATTTTTTTGCCATTTTTTGTCCTTTCTGTGAAGTAAAAGCTTCAGTGGACATTGAAGTGACACGCTAGATGTAAGTCATAATTTATTAGTTAAGTCTGCCTCTATTGCAGTTTGTCGCATTTTGTTTTTACCAGTACGCCAACTTTTCCACCTCAGCCAAGTGGGAAACCTTTTTATGTGATACTTTGACTTTTCTTTTGAATTGCCAGCAGTTCTGTTAAAGCTTCGCACGTTAAAAAAAAACAGGTGGATGGAAAGGCACTTATTATGAGCCAGCATGCACCAGGACTGAAGCTGCTAAATGGAATTCAGCCATCATTCATTTTTTTGCTTTTCCTAACATGTCAAAATGTATATATAAACTGATTATATATTTTGTATGAACAATGCTCAGTATGAAGTCATTTTTCTTGTTTCTTATTTCTTTTCTTATGTCCTCCTGTATGTAGAGGAACCATTTGTTCCTGAGGGTCAGTGTGGTCCAGGAGAGAAACTGCAGGACTCTCGATGTGTCTGTATCCAACGGGAGAGCTGCCTGTAAGTTGTTTTTTTGAATTCTTTATCCTATTTTACTGTATTTTTTTCATGCTTTTATTTTTCATCTTTGCAGCTGATTGACCTGTGTGTGTGTGTGTGTGTGTGTGTGTGTGTGTGTGTGTGTGTGCGCGCGCAGTTCAAAACCAGCAAATCTCTGTATCCTGAACGTAGACATCGGCATCATCGTGTCGATGTCCCTCTGCTCCTTCCATGCCGGTCGTTGCCACGGTGATCCGCTCTTCTTCGTCAGCGAGGGCGAGTGCGACACGGCCAATTCTGGGGAACTGGAGTGGGCCAAGTTCAGGGCTAAAATGGCCTCTAAGAGCTCCGTTCAGGAGCCCTGTGATCTGGACACCTGTTACGAATGGGAGACTTGCTCTGGTCAGTTTGACATGAAACCACAGCTAGCAGCCAATTAGCTTAGCTTAGTATAAAAACTGGAAGAGAACAAGCTGGCCTGGTTTTGTCCAATGTCCAATATTCAACAGACAGATATGAGAGTGGTATTGAACATCTGATTTAACTCTTGGCAACAAAGCCAAAAAGTATTTCCCAAAATGTCAAGCTATTCCTTCAAATTTCTGTTACAAGCATCCATTGAAATGCTAAACCTGGCTGCAGAAGTACGGCAGGTCAAAGCTGACCCATGTAGCTGCGCAAACTGTAATAGACGGTTACAACATACAGTTTGGACATTTTCACATCAACATAAAAGGCTCAAGTGTGGTTAAACATTGTCTATGTGGCCCCCTTTGCTGCTTGAACTAAGGTTTGAAATCTAGCAGTCAACACATTCATGTCGTACTACAATTATCCTCCTGAGCAAAATGCTAGATCATCATCACAATAATGGGGAAATATAAAATACAAACCAGATTTAAAAGAAATCTAAATTTTCCCTTTAAATTTTGAGTGCACCACATTGACTTGTAGGAGTGGCTTGCTGCACTAATGTTGAAGTCATCATCAGTTTATGCTTTGGTGATTGCATTTTGAATCACTCAAAACTTGTCAAAATAAATTCTTGATTCATCAGATATAATTATCAAAACTTCCGTAGGCATAATGAACACAAATTAGGTTTGAATATTTGAAGACTTTGCATATTAATCAAATTCATTTCCTAACGTTAACTCACATCTCCCCTCAGCCTCTAAGAAGTGTGAGTGCAGAGCTGCTCGGGACTGCTCCGGAGTCAAAGAGCACCAGTTCTGTGTGAAGCTGACCCGGACCCAGAGGACTCGCAGTCTGGACCTTTGTTCTATGGCTGCTCTCAAGTGTGCCAGCTATCAGTTTGAGATTCTCAATGAAGGCATGTGTGAGTCTAAATGATTCTACTAAAGTTTTTCTGTGCCACTACACTCAACCTCTGAATTCTTCTGACAGTGGTGTGTTTAAAATAATGTTTCACCACTGTGGAATAACTGGGACAATAACTACACAGTTACTAATACATATGATTTACAGTAAAGGTAAACTATACAAAACTACTGTGTTTCTTTTTCCATCGCACTGTGCGCTGGAAACCACAATTTTAGAGTCACCATAGACATCATTACATCTTGGACCATGTTACTCTTTAAAAATGTAAGTTATAATTATAGAAGCAAACTATGCTGACAAGCAGATATACCAACGCCCATGCGCCAGAAACAACTCACAACCAAAAGCACACCTCATGATGGGCGATGGGAGAGCCAGCTCACAAAACCGGGCTCAAGCAGGCGGTTTCGGATGTGCTCATTGGGTGGGCTGAGGTGCACCTGATGCACTTTCAGAGTCTGTTTTTCTGAAAGGCCCTAGAAGACAACATCATCATTTTATATATTAAATTTTTATTTGGTATGACTGGAGGATTACCGGACCTGATACCACATGTATCATGCTACCACCTAATGTTAGATTTGCACCAAGTCTAGTATGGTAAATCAGGGGTATGCTGTAATTCGAATGTGCATACAAAATGGCGTCCTTTGGGGAGGTGACCTGGTGGGAAGATATTATCAAATAGTAAACCTTCGTTGAATTTTCACCAAAGTCGGGACGACTGTACTGGAGGACAGACTGGAGAGGCAATTTGGTGACATTTGAACAACACTGTAACATCAAAACAAGGACAGGTGTTACAGCGCAGGTATGATGGATTTCCAATTCATTTGGAAAGACAAATCTGGAGCACATGGTGTACCATATTTCACAATGTCCCCTGAAGACAAAGCACATATACAAGAGTGAAAGCACAAACATTAAGGGAAATGCGCTTCAAAACCAGAAATGCAACAAATATGGATACACTTACACATAAGGAAAACGCATGCAACAAGACCGGCTACAGCCGAAGTGCTCCAGGACGCTAGGGTGAGCGATAGGCTTGATTTTAAACTGTTGGGAAGATTGTTTTTGCCCAGAACAGCTCAGATCTCCAACACATTTCACGAGCCTCACGTAGTGATACAGTATATCAAGCTGGAACTTCACCTAACTTGTCTGCTGACCTGATCTGAGCCACTTTTTTAAGGACACAGAGAAGAAAAAAAAAAGCTGTAGTCAGTCAAGTCAAGTCTTAATACAGGAGCAGTGTGGAATATTCACACTGCCAAATGTTCTTCACATGCAATAAAGCATTTTTTAAAGAATAACATTGTCTGTTTTTTTCATTTCTTACAGAATGTACCTCTTACTGCACCTCTTGCTCACAAATTAAGCATGTATTTCCTATTCTGATCTCACCTCTGAAAATTCTTCAAACCATGAAATGACATTAATGTGACCAAGCAATATCCAGATAAAAATATCCAGACTAAACTGGAGCCAGAGTCTGATATGCCAAAAATAAGGATTTTACTATATGAATTTCCCATTTGATTAGACAGTGTCAAAAAGTGCCCAATAACAACACTTGAATGGAGACCAAAGAGAATTCAGGAAACAAATACAATAATCACTAGGGGGCTACAGAGTACACAGTACAAAGATAAACCTTGTAAATGCTTAAATGCATGAAAAAAGAAATGTCAAGTTTTTACTTCACAAAATCATTATAAGATATAAGGAATTTTGAAATAAACATAATTTGAACTCATTACGGGTGATTTGTAAAATTGCCTGCTGCGTAAATCTGATGGGTGACCAAATGGAAAAATAACCCCTTTCAAATATTTGATATTTTAACAGAAACCATGACAACAAAAATGTATTCTGAAAAGTGTTTTATCAACTTCCTTTAACCAATGCTAAGGCATTTATTTTAGAATTTGTCAGTCAAGCCTTGAGAACAGAACATTATGTTTACTTTGCACGCAATTGTCGTCAATTATCCCTCCTCCATGACAAATATCAAAGGAAACCACAGGATGGCAGAGGAACTTATTTACATCATTCAGGTGTTAGAAAAGAGATTTGCTTCTATTTACAATTTAGTCATTGAGAGAAAAATAAGTTCCTGCTTTATGTACAGTGTGATACTTCTCAGTGAATAAGACAACAACCCGTCTTTATTCTGGACACGCCTCAATACTGATCACCTTCACCTGCTCCCCAGCACACCTTCTGGCCCCCACCTCGCATTCGGTCATTGTCGTGGGTACGCTGCCAACACCATGGTTAACGCACAGGGGGGTGGAGTCTTTAGGGCATTCTGATGCGTTCAAGCATACACATTTTCTCGCTGACTCTAGAATTGAAAAAAATAATGATAACACATACTGATGCAGTCACATACACACACTCATACTAAAGAATTAAAAAACGTTTCTGTTTTTTAAACCTTAGGTCTGATCTTGATGAGAAATGATGGTCAAAACTACAAAAATAAAAACAAGCTGTAATAAACCAGACTCACCCTGACAGACTGTCCCTGGCTTGCAGTCCTCGCAGGATGTGAACGTCTCCTCTGGCCAGTGACAGTCGCTGTCACTGGCCAAAGTGAAGCTCCGTCCCACACACTGCAGAGCTCCGAGCTTACACACACCTAATAAACGGCTTTGGCTTGAGCCAAATCTGGCACACAACTGCAGAGAAGTCCTAAATGAAGACAGTATATAAAGAAAAATGCAGTATCTCAATTGTTACTGTGCTTTTACAACTTAGCCTGGGCAGTTCCCTGACAAAAAGTAGTAAAAAATTCTCAGATCTCATACTCACGGGCACTGAAATGGCATTTTACACACACACACAGTTTTTCCAACATTCTCCCAGGGTTTACACTTCAGGCCAGATGGAGAAGAGGGAGTTGTCGGCGCTGAAAAGAAAATATAGAAAGCAGGATTGGTGTGTGTTTACCCCTCAGAAACACAACCTTAAATTGGCTATAATCAATATTTTTATAATAGCAATCCATTACTTGGCAACTTGTATGTGAAAGGTTTTGCTTGTAGTGATTAACCGACAAAGAACTGTCACCCAACTCTGCAGTTCCCCTCAGCTCTGCTGAGCTTTATAGCTCAATGTTTTGGTTTTCCTGCCCACGGCTTTGCTGTTTTGGGTCAGTCTCATAGCGTCATTTTTGGCTACAGCAGGCAGCTGTTTTCAGTGAAAAAGTTCTAAAAAAAAGGTTCTGTACACTACCTGACAGAGACCAGCTAATAGTAGGGCATAGTGGAGCATTTAGCAGATAAAGAGCCATATATTTCCCACAGGAGTTGGTGGAGGCCAAAAACAAAGCTAAAAGGGGAGTGAACGTTGGACTTAGATTCATCAGGTGGCCTGAAACACAACACCAAATAAATACTAATGTTTCTCAGTACCTGATGAAGGTGCAAAAGGCAACTGTTTGCTAATACGCCATATCAACTTAAAATGTGACAGTAGATCAGCGTTGTTTTCAAAAATTGTTTCACTATAGCAAAGTGGCAAAAAAAATAGTTACTAGATTTAATTAGGATAATTTGGATATTTATTCTGAGAAAAATATCTGGCTCTTTAGTGACTACATGTTCCACCTTGTTCACCAGATAGTCTCTGACTTTGTCTAAAAGTTAGCGACAACATCTGATTCTGAGCATAAATTTACCCGCTTTACAATGAGCGCCTGCTGGAGAAGGAGTCCACTGCAGACTGGGACTGCATATGATCTCTGACACCTCACCATCCAGCACTGACCCCGCAGGACAGGAAAAGAACACTCTGTCTCCAATCTGATAGGCTGCTCTGGTGGGCGTGGCTATAACTTCACCACTGAGTGGGGGGATCCCACATGTGGAACCTGGGACGGGAAGAGAGGAATTCTGAATAAGTGGAAAAAATTAAAAAATATTGTGATTCCTTGACAGTTATATATTGTGGGTGCACAAGAGTGAATAGTAGGGGTCGCCTGCATCTGGATCCATATTTGCATGAAAAAATACACAGTGACAGACATGTTGATTGTCTCATCTTATTATCTGCTTCTTGGATGGGCCGACTAAATCTCACTGAAATCTGTTACAGTTACTTTCTGAGATATCCTGCCAATAAACAAAGAATAAGACAAAAAAAACTTCTTAGTAAGATGAAGACATACTTTTACAAACCATCGTTCCTGTCATCCACGTTTGGTTTTCACTGCATTGAGCCACAGCGTTCCCACTGAGGTAATATCCGTATATGCAGGAGTACTCCACTGTGTTTCCAACCACGTAAAAATCTCTGGGATTCTGAGAAAGAAAAAACAACAGTAGCTCAACTTAAAAAAACATGTACTTAATCACCTGTGCTTCAGTTTGCCAGCCGCTAAAAAACTACATAGAAACGAATTGCAGAAAAGATTATTTTCAAATGAGCCACAAGTTTAATACAGTTTTGCAGCCTTTTCTGTCACTCAAACCAAAACGCTAAGTGGTATACAAAGCTGACAATGATGGAAATATCAGTTTTTCAGACTCACCTGAATAACTCCATTCCTGAGGTTTGGAGGCGGACCACATGTCTTTGGTGGAGTCACAGAGAGACTGAAGCACTGAGGCTCCATCATCCTGCACACAAACAGTTTACAGTGAGAAAAACTTAAAATACTACAGACACCTGCTGCTTCTTAAGCATCTCTGATATTTCTGAAACTAAAGTGTTCGGATTAGATTAGATTGTACTGTATTGTGAGGAAATGACCATCTGATTTAAACTCACATATCTATAACTACGATCAAACCATTAAGGTAAGAACAATATAAACAAATATTAAAAACATGAAAGTATGTGTACTTGTTATAATCATGCCTTAGGGGCAAAAATCTCCCATTCTGTGATAAAGCTGGTTTGCACAAGATAAACCATTATATTTCAGGGTTATAACTTTGGGACAAGCTTAGGGTTAGGTAAAGTGGCTGTCCTACTACTACATGACAAATAAGTTTACTACGTGTGTTTGTGTCCTTACTGTAAATACTGGATCTCTGAGTCCTCACAAGGCTTCCGCTCCACATGCAGTCCAGTGCAGTGGTGGCCACCTCCGCTAGGAGCGGGATTGTTGCAGCTGCGAGTCCTTGACCTTTGACCTCCGGAACAAGATCCCCAGGAGGACCAGCAGCTCCAGCTGCCATGGATCACCCCTGAGAGAAAAGCCAAAGATTCTCTTTCTTGTTCTTTCTTGTTTGTGAAGGAGTTTGTCATGCCGACTGGCTGCCACGGTAACATAAAACTTCAACTTAACCTCTTTAACTTTTTTTAGTAAGTTTTGTAACATATAAATGAGGGTTACACCAACTTCACTTAACTTTAAACCTGGATTAAATGTTGGTTTATCTTGTAATTCTGCTACAGTCAATTTTGAACCATACAGGATTATTTTTAACCCTTTCTTTAAATTTTAACATCAATTTAAAATCCTATCACTTGATTAACTTTAAACTGTCGGCTGAGGCAGTTTAGATTAGATAGATCTTATAAGAATAAACTGTTGTTTACCTGGTTGCTCTCCAATCACAGCTCCATTCTGGCAGGCTTGTCCTGAGGTTCCCTGCCTGCAGATGCAGCGACACTTGGAGCCCGTCAGCAGTGGCTGGCCGTTGTTCTGGCAGGGCCGGCAGTGGCAGGGATGCTCCTCTGCCAGGTACTCCTCTGTGGCTCTCTTCAGGTGGAGCTTTTTCAAACCTGCACACTGAACCTCCTTCACCAGCTCATACAGAGGACGCAGCTGGAAAACAATTTACAGTTTATGAATGGGTTTGTACAGAAAACAAAGAAATACACAGAACACAAGACGAGGTATTTAAAAACACATCCAAAATATCAGACAAACAAAGTAATAATTAAGGGGTGATCATTCATACATTGATATATTACTTAAAAATGTATTTTATTGCTATTATCATAATAATTGATAATGAACATAAATATAATATGCTGATAAACAAACATTTATTATGGAAGACAGTGGAGAAAGAAATGTATAGTGAGCAGATACACATCTTTTTGGTCCTATCTTTAGAGATACTCTATTAAATTGGTGTCAGAAGAGGTGCCAACAGAAAACCAAGAAAAATCTTTTCTGAATTTTGAATATTTCCATCTTTTTACCTCATAACAATTTTGGCCTAGATAATCATGACATAAAATTGTCATATTGGCATCTACCTACCATCAAAACATTATGATAAGCTCTCGACCATTTGCTAAACATTAGCATGTTCAGCTAACCAGATTGGTACCTACAGCAGTAAACTACTTTTCAAAGGCTAACATTTTCAATAGTTAACCACATGGTTACAGGTTACACATTCAGGACTGACACATCTACAGTGAGGAAACTAATGATAGCAGCTCTGTCCTGCTACATATTGGATTTGGGGAAGTTTGCACTCCAGGGACCTGAGCCAAACTCATCTCCAGACATAGCATTACGTTTGCCAGACTCACTGGTAGGTCAAGAGGCTTTTGTAAAAGTGAAACATATTGTTTGAAAACACAAACAGTCAAGTATGAATCAAGCCTTTGCTTTACTATGGTAAACGACTGAACAGGGTTATGTTAGAATGAAACAGCAGTGTGATCTCACATTTTTCCTCATCATACTATACTATAATAATATGGTTAAATATCTCCATCCTGCAATACAAGAACAATACTCCTCCTTTACTTCCATTTTTCCTACATCAATCATCAATTGATGAGGACATTGACCTTTTGCATGGTACATATAGCTTTAGCCTTGGTCCTTTATCGTGATGCATGTGCCACTAAGTACATATTTAAGAGCCTTTAGCAGGGTTGTTGTTGAAACAAGTCAGCGAGAGACAGAGTTTTAAGCCAGTTCACAGGGTTAATGTAAATTAGCTAGCTGGAGTTAATTCAGCCTGCAAAATTTATGGATGCCTGTTTTGAGAAGCTCCACTTGTGTACTTCTGTCACTAATCAAGGACCCATAGACTCACTTGAATTGGCTTGTTTAATTTAAGAAAAAAAAAAAATCAAAAAAGGCTTTTGAATCAATCAGTCCATCAATAACATACAACCAGCTGTGCTGACTGTCATACCTTCTGGTCTATGACTTCAGGGTAGTCTTTGACAGATGAGGCCCAGTTATCATAGACTTCTCCATTAGCTTCTGGGTTTTCCAGATCCAGGAATGTCAGTGCACCTATCATGGCCGGATCTCCACCAAAAATGTTGACCTTAATGGGTATCTTGTTTACACTGTGTTCTGTAGACAAATGACAATGGAGACTGTTTATTACTCAGTCTAGTGTGCGTGATTGTCAAGTTTAATTGTATCTATTTAAATCCAGACTTGACAAAGTTAAATT
This sequence comes from Xiphias gladius, assembly GCF_016859285.1. Taxonomy (NCBI): domain Eukaryota; kingdom Metazoa; phylum Chordata; class Actinopteri; order Istiophoriformes; family Xiphiidae; genus Xiphias; species Xiphias gladius. Next base: position 4,779,412 of record NC_053419.1, read on the forward strand.
GAACCCAGAATATAACTAATTTCTTTAATCCTCCATGTTACACTGTGTGGTTTGAGAGTCTAAATATGAAGGCTTTCACTCACCATGGCTGAATGAAAAAGATTTCGTCAGTTTTTCACAAATGGTTTTCACCTTTTTCCTCCAGAAACGGCGTTTCACCTTTTTCCAACACCTCTCGTACTCTATATCTGTTGTATCTTCACACAAACAACACGGGAAGGACAGATTTACAACAGTTCAAAATGCTCAAATTATCAGATGGCAGGCACAAAATTTTGGCACACAGAGAATACAGGAGTAATCACAATTCTAAAGCTTTTATTGGTAGTAATATCAATAGTATGTCTGTTATTTTATTTATTCTAAATTTACTGGCAACATTTTTTGAGAAAATATGATTTAGAAAAGATTTTTATGATAAAACTCTCTTGGTGGTTTAATTTCAACTTGTTGAAAGCAACCAATTGTAGACTTTTGATTACTTCCAAAAATGAACAGTTCATACGTGGAACTGAACAACATAGCCAATGCAAAAAACAAATTCACAATTTTCCCTAAAAATATAGCACATCACATTCACCCCCTTCACATTTCACATGCTGAATCAAGATTACTGGCTATGTAAAGGTACTTATATTGATAGCAACATTATTTGCACCAAAAGTTCTTACTGGTTGAAGCGAGCGCCTGGCGGTCTAACTCCAACAGGGCTTGGTATTCGCCTCCAAGTGAGCCCTCGGAGAGGTAATGTGTGCCATACATCTGAAGCAGCTGGCGGTAGGCAGAGTAGTCATACGTGAATGGCAGCGAGGACAAGGCCTTCCAGAAGCCTTCGGCCAGAGTAAGATATTGGGGGGCGGAGTTTTGGAACTGTGCCAGTTCCACTTTATTCTTCAGGATTATCAATCTGTAGGCCTGAATGATAGATAGGATAAAACCAGGAGGTCATTACCTGCATCATTAAAAGCTTTAACCCAATTGAGCCTAAAGACAGCGAGTCACTCAGTTTGTCCAATACTTACAGGAAGAAAAAGATGTCAAATCAATAAGTGATTTGGAGGTTGTATCATTACCTTATCGTCAGTGAGCTCTTTGTGGAAGGTGCGGCGGTCGTGTCCCACCAAGGCGTTGGCCTGGATGTGCTGCACGTAGGACCAGGAGCTCTCGTAGGATTCATCACTCTCCTCATTGTCTACATTCACCTGCAGCACAAACAAAGGCAACAACTTTCATTTGGTTTCAGTCCAACACTTTGGTTCAGACTGAAATTCTCAACAACCATTCAATGGAAAGTTTTTGCGCAGGCATTCATGTTCCCCTCAGAATGAATTGTAATAATGTTGGTGATCCCCTGAGTCATCTAACACCATCATCACATCAAAACTTTAATTTGTCCACTACTCAATTTATGACAAAATACCTGCAAAACTCAGGTTCTTATCAGCCTTGGCTGTACTTTGAGTTTAACACTAAGAAGCAAATGCTAGCTTGCTAACATGCTGACTTTACACATGCTTTTAACGTCAGCATGTTAGCATTATCATTTTGGTGTGCTGACATTACAGAGCTGTTAGCGTGGCTGTAGACTCTTACTCTTGTTATTTTATTGGTTTATTTAACAGGGACGGTGCATTATAAACAATTGTATAATCGTGCCAGATTTAGCCAAGAATCAGCTGTCCCTAGGTAGATAATATGGTCACCCTAAAATACTAAAAAAAAAAATTAGTGGTAAAAATACTTCACATTTGTATGTTTAAACAAGCATTACCCATTCACCCTGCAGCAAAGTATGGAATAACACTTTATTAATTTTGCATTTTGAAAACCCATAAGTATGATTAGTAATGGGGCTCATATTAAACTATTCTATGTCTAATAGACCTTTTCAACGGCAGACATTTTGACTTGTCATATCAGGAAGAGCACAAATTAAATATATCTTGTTAATCCTGGCTCAGTTCCATCAAGTGTTCCAGTAAGCCATCACAATGAGCCAGCATGCACAAGACCAGGACCCTTGAACTAGCCTACCTATATGGAAAGCAGTCGTTTCTAATGTTATCAGTTGCCCCTGTGTTTTCCTGCTATGGCAAGCCAAAATGTCTGCTATGAAAAAGGTAGCAGTGTTTATATAAATTCATATCACATTCGGTGGAGAAATCAGGACTTTGACTGTGAACATGACCACCAAATATACATTTCTTCGTCAACTCACCTCAAAGTTGTACCTGAGGATGTTCTGTGGAAGTCTGTAATAGACTTTGTGGTCACCACTGAACACCTTCCTGCACTGCCCTCCAAAGCTCAAAGTGTCGATCACACCTGCTCTCAGTTTCCCTGTCAACACGTCATACCTGTAAAACATGATACAACAAATCCATTTGATGGACTTTTATCTAGCAGTTGATAACACGACATACTGATTTGCAAGCGGATATAAATGGGTTATCTAAACTTCTTAGTTATAGTAAAGACTTAGTTTCCTGCTGGTGGAGTTGTAGCTACTCACCCCCTGCCTGTGAAATCAGAGTTGGGAGGCGTCTTGTCGAGGTCACATGAGTAGTGGCTGTCGTCTTGTTGACAGCTTCTCTCATCCAAACCATCATCACAGTCCTGGTCTCCGTTACACACTAGAGAGCGGCTGATACACTGACCTGCATCAGGGTTTCAATAATGAGTTTTCATTCCGTATTGCAAGAGACAAAACTTAGAGAAAAAAAAAATGTAAACAGTCCCTTTTTTTATTCTTTTTGAACCATATATTTTGTGATTAAATATTGAGAAATGGTGAAAACTGAGACATATTGAGGGAAACTTGGAGCAGAACCTTAACCAAAAAAAAACATACAGAGTTGAATCTGATTTTGTATCAAGATGGCTAGAGGAAAAGATCTAAGTGACTTTGAAAGAGGGTTTTTTTTCATTGTTGATGTTGATGGGAAAGACGTCAGTAAATAAGGCCAAATATTGTGGTCGACAGCACACATTTGACATGAATGGCAATGCCCCCATCCTTAGGTCACAAGGGGTCACTGAATGGTTTGATGAGAATGAAAATGATGTGAATCAAATGCTATGGCCTTCACAGCCACCAGATCTCAACCCAGTTGAACACCTATGGGAGATTTTAGACTGACGTGCTAGACAGCATTCTCAACCACCATCAAAACACCAAATGATCTTTTGTAAAAATGGTGTTCATCCCTCCAGTTGAGGTCCAGAGACTCCTAGAATCTATGCCAAGGTGCACTGAAGCTGTTCTGGCGGAAAGTGGCAGCCCAACACCTAACTAAGACACTTTATGTTTGGTTTTCCTTTGTCACCTGTCTGTATGCTGCAACATACCAGACGTGCAGCGGAACCTGTCTCCACATCCTGTTTCCAGAGGACATCCTTTCTGTGGGACGCACGGTTGTGTTTGTGTGGCTTCTCCTGAACATGGCACACCCCTAAACTGGGCATACACCTCCACATGGCGAGTACGCACCTGAAAAGGAAGCAATTATACACGTTAAATGAATTAGAGAAGGGACAAAGTGCAATGATTAGCAGAATCAAAATGTATTTATTGTTGTTATCCTGGCATAAAATCCAGAACCAATAGAAGGCACACTGTAAACTGGTGATTCTATTTCAGGTCCCAGTCGATCATAACTTAATGCTGTGAAACTACTATGAGTCTTTCAGTCCTAGTGCTGCACTTTTGCCTTTTATTTTCAAGATGGAGACAACCACTACTAGACTATATAGACGCTTGTAGACAAATAGTGTTTAATTAAATCTGAAAAACATCTAATTTCACTTGTATTAAAAAAAACCAAACGAATAAGACTGTGTACTCCTAGAAAGCTGTAGTTACCCTGTCTGTACATCAAGTGACACCACATTAGATCCTGACCCCCAAGTTGAGAAACTTGGGGGGGGCGTCAACACTTGGGCGCGTTATCGCCCAGTCACACCAGCATTTAAAACTAACTAACTAATTTAAAACTGTGTTACCTTATAGCCCTTTATGCGACTGAGCTGGTTCGGCCGCACTAATTCGGCAAGCTACTGCGAGTGGCTAGCACTTACGAGTTCCTAGCTAGCATGTTAGCGGCTAGTTCGCCAGCTATCTTTGTGTGTCATCTGTGGCGCTGCGAATGGTAAGGACGTGAGGATGAATTTCACTGTGCCACTTCCTGGTGTGAACAGGCCTTCGGATTACATCTAACGCATGATTCACAATCTAATTGGTAAATTTAATTAACAGGGTCAACATTGTGAGCATCAGACACCAATTGATATTTGTGCATTGTTCCAATAATTTGTGTGAGCTCTGTATTCATTACACTGCTATGTGGGAACAAAAACCTGTTCCCACACTTACATTTTGGGGACTCACCTCCCATATGTTGGCAAAACTTTGTTCCCTACAAGATTAGTTATTTACAGTATTTTATGGTCAAGACTTGTTATTACAGAATGGGTTACAATTATTAAGGTTAGGTAAAGGGTTGAATTTAGGTATTGATTGTTTAGTGTGGTGTTTTGACCACACCTTCAGGCAATGAATATAACTATACACAATTTCCTAATAAGTAAAATATGAGTGTGTGTGTGTGCTTTGAAGTACCTTTGTGCTGGTGCAGCCATCACACTCAGACCACTCTCCATAAGGCCCCCATCTGCAGTTCACAGGCTGCTGACAGCTGAGAAGGGATAGACACTGACATAATTAAAAACATTTCTTTTCTTGAGAATGAACTGATATTTATTGCCCATTTTAAAGTTTACAGTGAATAGAATAGTAGCATAAGATTAGGGACTGTGCGAAAATAATTGGGGTGGTTTGATCCTTATGTTCCATTTTGTCAAAAGGCAAGGCCTTTCCCAGCATGGGGTTAATACTGTTTTATTTAAACCCTCCAACAACCCCAATAAGCTTAATGAAACTTCTAATATCTGGTGCACACCTTGGTAAAACCCTGGCACAGAGACAGAACAACTGCCCTCTGCATATGACAAATTTCAGGTTTATGAACCATGCGACACTAGTGATGTGACAGTTCATGTAACTATTCACTGTATTACAAAGGAAGGCAGAAATAATATATAGGTTTAGGATGAGAAAAAAGATCCTCCCCTGCTCTCTCAAAAAAAAAAAAATCAGACTTCACTACCTTAAGCCAAAATAAAAATCACAATACCTACCAAACTGGAGACAGAAAGACGAGCAACATCGCCAAGGAAGACAGCGCTGCAGCCAAATCCAACTGTGAACAAAAAACAAAAGGTTTTACTCAATCAAAAGAAATTAAAAAGGATAATAAAACATAAAAAAGAAGATAAGATCATTCATGATCAAAACAGACTGCAGCAAAACAAGACGTTCCAATTTTTGATATATTGGTAAATGTGTTGTGGGGTTTTCAGCACCTTCATGATGTGTTCAGCCTTCTCTTCTGCTCCAGCACCGTAGTATTCAGGGTCATATAATGAGTGGTGGGGGTGGGGTGGGTGGGGGTGTTACTCAACAGAAGTTCAGGAATTCCCACGATGAGGAAACTCTCATCCGTCAAATCTGAACAACCAGATTTATTTTGCCTCTGCTCACACACTGAGTCATGAACAGAGACCCAGTGTTCTTTTCCACAGCTTCAGTCCAAATCCGACTGAGCTTTGTTTTGCTCATTTATCTTTGGTCATTTGTGTCCAACAACACAGTGAGCGGCTTATTTCCTGTAAAAAAAAGAAAACACAGATAATCCTGTTTACTTTGAGTGCTGAAGGTTAGAAAAAGAAACATGATGAAATCTGCTTTTTTATTAGAACAACCTCACTGGAGTTTGACAGGAGTAGCTGCGTCACAATTGTTTGTGCTCGATAGGGCTGAAAAATCAGAAGCTGAGTCTGCATGATTAAGGCAAAGGTCAGAAAATTCCCCATTGGAAATAACATTCACATCTTCAGCTGTATTAGTATATAGCAACTAGTAAGTATTAGTAATAGTAACTTAATTCAAGCCATTCAAAGTTATTTATTAAGCGCTATTCATAGTTTTATTCACATTTTTTGTTTGTTTTCCACTTGAAAATATAAACTGAAATCCATAGTTGGGGCAAAAATGTCCAGTCAGCAGACTGCTGATAGGTTGTCCTCTACTCCCCCCCCCCCTTTCTTTCTATCTATTCAATCTTTTTACCAACTTATTCTCAGTCTAATCTCAGTCACACGTTGTTGATATAACTTCTCATCCACCTCTGCGTAGACCCTTCAAGAATTTTCAATCTTGAAAATATGCTGTACAAATGTAGGAATAATAATAAAGTTTATTTAGCAATTATCAAAGTCCTCAATTACAAAGTGCTTTACAAAGGGCAGAAATAGTAGGTCAAATAAGTAAGAAAAAAGTACAAAATAAAATAACCATAAATACACATACATATGTACACATACATTCCTGTATACTGTATATAGTGTTTAAAGGGTTTTAGTGTCTTAAAGTCTTGTGAAATCCGCTGTTTTTGTATTGGGCACAATTAAAACCGGGGTTTATTTATTGTCTGTCACTTACTCATAAACCTACTCTTATTTCGTTTCAAGTAAAGAAAATGCAACAACAAAAAAGAAGAGAAATAAACACCACCCATACACCAAAAGGCACTGAAAAACCTTGCATCCAGTTCACAGAAAGTAGAGAAACTTTCCGTTCGCTTTTGAAAATAGACATGTGACAGATCCTGGGGCACCACGCAGTGTGTCTCAGTTAACGGGACCAAAGAAACCAAAGGCACACTCACCAGATCTGGATCTCATCCGTGGTCTAGCTAGAAAACCACCAACTGACGACTGGAGGGGTCCGAGGGGGAGTCCGTGTGTAGGCAAGCGAGCAGGGTGTCACCATAGGCCTGATTGCGGTTGCCATCTAGTGGTGACTTACTTTCTTCCGTAGGGTTCGGCACCAGGTCACTGTTGTCATACTGTAGCTCCACAGTTCGTCCAGCTGTTTTCATTGTTTCCGAGGCAGGCGGTGTGTGGAGTCTCCTTTTCCCGAGAAGAAGAAGGGATAAATAACAAATGATCAAATCCGGCGTCTGTGGTCGGGAATGTTGGCCAGGGGACTGCAACCCTTTTTAATTTCCCCCCCATACACCCTCACATGCATTTCCACATAGATACTGTACACGCCCACTACAACAGACAGTTCTCCACCAGAATTAACTACTGCACCTGGCACCAGTACGTAAAGTAGGGAGATACAATTTATTGGAAATAAAACTGAAGCGAAATTACTGAAGAAATTCATTCATTGCATGTGAAAATTGTGATTTTGTGTAACTATACAGTCTGGAGGTTGGCCAGTCACATATTTCTTAGGTGGGTGGGTTCCTCCTTGTTCGAAAATCCTGGCTATGACCCTGGCAGCACCAGCACCCAGACAAATAACAAGGCATCAGCAGAAACTTCATGAGAATCACGATAACAAACATGTAGTCTGCTTCTATATTATAAGCCTTTTTTTTACTCTGATCTCAGGTCTTGTGGTCTGTGAAGGTTGCACTTGCCACAGCGCACGACTGGACGTTAAATGCTCAGCTGCGCCGTGCATCTGCATTCCTTCTTCGTTTTCGGCCACTCATCTGTTCGGGTTTTTCCTCTCAGTTTTCAACAGTGGCGCACATTCTCAGGGATTCCCAGGGATTCCCACTGCTTTAACCTGCACTTTTGGGGCCCCCAGGAAACGGGGCGGTACTGCTCCTCCACACCTCTGGAGCGGTGTGACTCCCAGCCTGGGGACTCACATTTCAGCGGCGAGGCACCCAGTCAGTGGTCCATGTGAGTCACACCCACTCACATGTCAGCAACGCCCTGTTTCCCTGGGGGCCCCAAAAGTGCAGGTTAAAGCAGTGGTGTCAAAACCACATGACCAGAGAAGACCTGATCTCAGGTCTCCTCTGGTCGTGTGGTGTCAAACCAGGTTTGAAACCACACACCAGCCACTGCCGAGGCTGGGAGTCACACCGCTCCAGCGGTGTGGAGGAGCAGTTCCATTACAAGCAGCCCTACAAGTTTTTGCAGAAGGAAAAAAAAAAATGGATAAGACCACATACTGGATATCCTGAGAATGTGCGCCAGGGCAATGTGTGCAGTGAAAGCGACTAATGTAATAGAATATGAATGTCAGAAAAATGCAGCCTGCCTTCAGACATCAAATGTCCCACCTTCGGCTTCTTGCATCACTGTGCCTCCCTCTCCGCGTAAAAATGGTTTTGGCTGATTGTTCCTTCGCTATGATGTTTGAGCTTCACTGTGGGGTTTTACTCTCCACAGTTCCAGGCGGACATATGGTCTTTATTCTATAGGCCCCTTTTTCTTCTATTTTTATATTTGAAAAAAATGTTGTCGCAATGTTTTCAGGAATTCAGCAGAAAAAAATAAAAACAAACAAAAACTGACAGCGTGTCGCTTTGAGACAGCACTTAGACCAACTACTACAGCAGAAGCCTGGTCTCAGTCGCTCTCCCTAGGGGTTTGCCGGCTGGCTTTCCCACGGCGGCAGGTGGCGTCCTTCTCCCTGCCTCAGAAACAACAACACGACCGGGAGCTCGACATATGGCTTCAGCCGTGCTGCCGCTCCGGACGCAGACGCGGACCGTCAGCCCGTCTGCCTGGGTTTTTTCTTCCGACAGCGTCGCCGGCCCGTGCGGACCTCGGTGAGACGCATTGCCGGCCGGAACTCGGGAGGTCTCCAGGGTCTTTCCGGTGGGACTGCGAAGTTCAGTTGCGTGAGTCGCCGTCCTACTGAGGAGCGCTGTGGACGGGGAGGACACCGCTCACCGCGCCACCACGCGGTGAGTTCCTTCTCGTGTCTGTCCTGCGTGTTCGGGGTGTCCACGCGGCTGCATTTAAGCCCCCGGCGCCCGATGGGGGACACGGTTTCACCCGAGTCCGTCAGGTGAAAGCTTTAGCGTCTTATATGCGGTAGCGGCAGCCGTAGAACAACACACGGGGGGGGGGTCTGAGCCCAAACAAGCCGGAGATAAAGGGTCGTTTAACTGAAAGTACTCTGAAGGACAGACTGTTGAAAACTGAGAGCAAAAACCCGAACAGATGAGTGGCCGAAAACGAAGGGGGAATGCAGATGCACGGCGCAGCTGAGCATTTAACGTCCAGTCGTGCGCTGTGGCAAGTGCGAAAAGGCCGAGCGGAACCCGTTGATTCGGATTTCGTGTCAATAGGAAACGACCCAAGTGACTTTGAAAGAGGGGTCTCTGTGGGGGCACGGGCGGCAGGGGCTCCGGTCCCAGGGACCGCTCAGCCGGGCCGGTGTTTCCGTAGGAGCAGTGAGTCCGGTCAGTTCGCACGCCTGTGTAGGCTCCCAATTCCGAGGCTGAGAAAATGAAAACAACGCGGCCAAGTATTGTGTGTCGGACACCAGGAGCCACATGGCGCTGAAATACTCTCCCCACCTTTATGTCCTGACCTTGAGTGCGTTAGCAGAGCCCACACCTGTTCACCTAAACGGGGGGTGGGGGGGGGGGCTGTGTTGTTTGCAGCCGAGAGGGTGGTTTAGTCTGCTAGTCTGTCTTATCAGCATGAGACCTGTCTGTTTCCAGCTGTGTGTTTGTAGACCCTCAGCACTTGTTCTCACTCCTCGCCCTGTCACTGGCCTTACCATGTAATGATGACAAAGCCTTTCCCGGCTAACGGGGTTTGGTTAACATAGGTGAAAGATTATGTAACAGGAGCTCTTTTTTAGCCTATTGCTCATGCGACCCTATTGAACCCAACACAGAGCCGACATCCAAATCACAACATATCGGCCAATGTTCTGTTCTTAGATAAACAACATTTTGGGGAAGTAGCCCTCATATTTGGAAGTTAAAGAGGTCTCACAAGGACACACACACTTGATTTCTGTTCCATAGATTCCACTCCTCTTACTGAAAGGCACTTTTTTTTTTTTTAATTTTGTCCTAACCCCTCATTTTCCCATGTTTTCAACAAGATTATAGTTTTAAGGGTGAACTTCACTGGAAAAGAAGTTATTATAATTATGTAGATCAAGCAAATCAGAAATACTGCCGAAATATTTGAACCTAAATGAAGAAAAATGAGTGTCAAATATAAATAATATACATACCCCCCAACACTGACACTGCACGGTATATCTCTGATATAAATTTATACAGTATATCAGTCGAGCTCTAACAGAAACATAATAGTGTAACTGCAACCTAGGAAGCAATCAGGGTGCATCTTTGTACGTCACTGTCAATAGCAAAGACGCGGAACTAACCAGACAAAGCTTGAGAACACGAGTAAGCGTCAGTGGGTCTGAGGGGAGGAAGAGAGATTATGTGTCAACAGGTGGTCACTCAGCATAACAACCTCAACAGCGCCATAAGACTTTGGGTTCGGGCAGAAATATTGGCTTCTTTTCATATTGATTCAAATTGAAACCTTAATTAATTTTCTTGTCATCAGCTAGTCAACTGATTGAATAATTGTTTCAAGAATTGTGTCCACTGGTATGTGAAAATGATCTTCTCAACTGTAACGGGCTCAATAATCCATTGTTCATAAATTGGGGTCAAATGTATTTCACACCTCGACGACACCTGATCATTCATTTTCGACATCCTGACAAATACTCCCTCTAACAAAATGGCTTCAGTGACATGTTCTCAGGGGTTTTTCTCTTTGAGGCCATACACTTTCCAGGGCTTTTCTGCCCTTTACACACATATTTAGGTCTTGAAATTCTCAAAAACGCCAGCTTTTAGGCAGGTGTTAAGTTGCCATTGAAATCTGAAAATCACATTACTATTTTTTATCTTAACACGAGAGCAGCCACAAATATATATATCATAACAATATTGTGAAGTATTTTTAAAAGATATTTTAAACAATATATCAGGATGTTAAATCTCTTGAGAACTCTAAAACGTCACATGAGCCCAAGCTTCTGGGTTTAAAAACTCTTGCATTAGAGGATAAATGAATATGAATCCCAAACAAGGATAAGTAAACAAGATCTAAATGAAGCCCAGAATATAGTAAGGATGGATTTCGCAAGTGTTGACAGCAACCCTGCACTGCTGGCTACTGATGGAGGTCACGTTCAGAACAGAACTGTTTACTGTTTCGATACACACCTTTCCATCAAGTGTAAAGATTGTGAATACCGCAAAAGGAAATAATGAATAAAACATGTTCAGATTCTGATTTTGACCTGCTGGTCTTCCCTGCTGTCTATAGAGTGGGGTGTACAGTGATGGATCACCTTAACCCTTTTTTTTCCTCATGGCACAAATTACAAGAAAAAAACAAAACAAACAAACACTAGACAAGTCTAAATTTTCTCAAGAAAATGTGCTGAAAATTGCAGCTGAAACATTTAAAAATCCTTTTATTGCCTTAACACGTTGAGTCTTTGGAGATTTTAAAATGATAATGTGAACGATAAAACAATACCTTAGGTTGAAGCACTCAAACAACCTGAAAAGCATAACTGAAATATATATTCAAGTGGCAGTTGAAATGGAAAAACCAATTGTTGAGGGTTTAGTTTAAGCCCAAGCCCTCAATGAAGTTGAAGGAGTCTATCAATTGAAGTGAAAGGGGTGAAGCACTTAGTGTTTGGTGTCCTTAGGAATTAGTGTTAGTTCAGGTGTAAAGATGGAAGTGCTGAAAGGAGCTGTGTCAATTTAAGTGTAGCTGCTGAGTGAAGCTAATGCGATGGGTTCAATTTAAGCACTGACTGAAGCTAAAGTACACTATTAGATGAAGTGTTCGCTGAATTGAAACAAAGAGTAAGTCATGAACAGAGTTGAAATGTCATTTGACATCTATGGGAAAAATAGAACGTTAAAGGTGTGAGGTGAAGTAAAGTCCTAAAAAAAAGGAGTTTAGATAACAGTCCAGATTTCTGGAGGAAGTATAAATTGTGGAAGACGGGAAGACTCAGTTAAATTGAAATAATGATATGAATTAGTGTTAGTTCAAGTGTAAAAATTGAGAGACGATCACCGGCCTTTAGAAGGAAGTGCTGACAAGTGTTGAAGTTTCAGTTTAAGTGTGTAACAACTGATGAAACCACAGGGAAATAGACTCAATAGCACGACTGACATGAGACAGGAACTGGATTCAAAGAACAGTCTTTACTTGCCAAAACAGGTTTGATACACAGGTAAGCAGTCAGACGTAGAGGCGGACAAATCTGGCAGGTAGAAGGGGAAAAAAAAGACAATGTTACAGAAACTAACAATAAACAGGAACATAAAAACAAGGAACCTGCTGGAACACTTGATACAAGCTCCAAAGACCAATTGGCACTGAGACCAGGGAACACGTGAACTAAATACACCGGTTAGGGGAAGACAATGAGAGACAGGTGGAACTAATGAGGGCTGGGCAGACAATCATACAGGCGGGAAACACACAATGGCAGGAAGGGAAGCATCTGAAATGAGAGGAGAGGTAACAAAATAAAACTGGAAACAATGAAGGACCGAATGATGTAAAGAAAAACATAACCTAAGGAGCAGAGTTGAAGTGACAATGAAAGTGCTGAAAGGAGGTGAAGTGTAAGTTGAAGTGTAAGTGATAGTGTATAAGGAGCACATATCAGTTCAAGTGTCAATTATTCAAATCACTTGGATGAAAATCTGAACTAAGGTCATTTTATAACCACCAAATATCAAATCCTGCGTAAATCAAAAGCCTAAAGAATTTGAATGTTTTAAAGCAGCACGACTATAAATATTATTCAGCTTATTTATGCTGTTTAAAAAACATGAAATGTTTAGATGGCAAAGGCGTTTGTTGGGTCCTGTCCTCAAGAGTTCATATTTCAATTATTTAACAAAATATTAGCAGAGTGGGAACAGAGTTCACCTGAATTCAGCTGAATGTTAGGATGTAAAATAACCTCATAGATAAGCTGCTGTCCTTTGATGAAGGAGTTTATCTAAAGCACTTTACTGTCCTATGACTCTATACAGTTATGTCATGGGTGTACCCAACCCCTCTTCTTTTTAAAAAAAAAAGTGAAGGAGTGGTAAAAGCGCCCCTGTTTAATGGTGGTGGTGGGCAGGGCCTTCATGGATCGTGTCGTTCAGATGGGTGGACTGCACTGAGAAACTAACATTCACCACATGTTGCCTCCACAGCTCAACACCATGGCTGCTGGTCTTACCACGGTAGTCCTCTTGCTTCACATCCTCACTGCTTCAGCATTGGAATCAACCTCTGAGCAAGGTATGTTCATGAACCTTTATTTGCTGACCATTCTTTTCAGTTTACTTGTGTTGCATAAGTAGGTTAGATTTTTAAAACATTTGTAGGCATTTTAAGACTTGAGACAGGTTTGAAATTATGTTTATTATATACAGTAAAATATTGTATTACATTCTTGGCAAGTTATATGCCTGGCATTGATGATGCTTTCTCTGACATCTGGCGTCCTCTCATGCCTGTTGGTGTTTGTTTTGGAATTAAAAAATTGCAAGATGGAACAAATTTTTGAGATAAATCTTTTTTTAATGGGCCACAGGACAATGCTAGCCTGCAATAATAGAAAACATTAATAGCAGCATAGTTACTGTGCTGCTCTGGCGTGAACATGAAATGTGTTGCACGACAGTAAAGCCCGACACAGAGAGCCATGCAGAGCAGCCAGCAGATTTCTAGTGAAGTGGCTTCCCAGGAATTCTGGAGAGCAGAGAGCACTCCACTGCTGAACAATGGGAAGCTGTTTATGTGTAGAGCCCCCCTTTCAACCAGTCAGTGCCTCAGTGACAGTGGAAAAGCTATGTATTTGAGCATATGTGAGCTTTGCTTTATCCACAGATATAAACGAGGTCTGCATTGACTATTTAAGTCAGCCACGGACATCCTGGGCTTTGTCTTGTTACATAACACTGTTAGTAAGTTAGCGGAGGTGTGGACGGAAGAGGTGTTGCCCTCTACTCCTGGTCTCATTCTACATATTTTTATTCCAGTTTTGTTTCATGTCTTAATGTGGGATTGCACAAGGCTGCTGTGTTCTGACAAGTGTGTTTTCCCCCCTGTAACAAAAATGTGGGAGTGACAGCCAACAATGTGTTCACAGAAATCAGTGGGGCTAAGTCTAATTTTTCTGTGCAGACTCGGCATCAAGTCTGCTGACTTTTGATGGCCTAGGGATTTCCGATTCGCTGCCTACAGCTCAGATTATGTTGAGTGGTTCGCACTGGTCTGCTGTCACTGCGGTGCAGGGCTGCTTGCCGAATTGGAGAAACAACTACATGTAACTGAAGGACAAAGATAAAAAGGGGTTGCTTGTAGTGATGAACCTACAGAGTCATCAGCTGAATCTGCAGCTCCCTCTTGGCTTTAAGGAGCTTTACACTGAGCTCATTGTTTATCTTTCCAGACCTCAGCTTTACGGTTTTAGCTCACTCTCACCGCTCTCACAGAGGGCAGCTCTTTTCAGAGGAGAAAAAGATCTAAAAAGACCAATGTAGACTACCTGTTCACCGGAGCACCAATGTTTATATCCAGCAGGGATCAGGACATTGGGTCTTAATGTAATTAGGTTTTCTTGACTGGAAATGTTATACTGTCACTCTCCACTTTCAGCTGTACACAACCTTTTTTTTTTTTTTTTTTCTTCTATCCACGTTTTGCCAAAAAGGCTTGTTAGGTTAGTAAGGAGCTGAGAGCATTGTGGCTCTCATCCAAGGAAGGAAATGGCTATTCTAAATGCAGAGGATGAGGTATTTTCCCCTGAGAGCACACTGATTGATGCCAGAACACGTGACTCTGTAAATAACCGTTTGCCCTGTGTGCTCACAGGAAAGACATTAATGACAGTTTCCCACCAACACACTGTGCAGATGTTAATAGATGCTGTAATAGGAAAAACACACGCTAATTATCATCAAGAGGTTGTACGAACCAAGCCAGACAATAAACTGGGGTTCTACCTGTGAGTTTATGGCATCTGCTGAGGGTATGAGTTAGTCCTTTAAAGGAAAATAACGCTAGCTGTTATTTCCTGCTCCCTCTGAAATCATGACAAAAAGAGAATGCATCTGGGCTTGTACAAAACAGATTGTGCAAGGATGTTTTGTTTCACCCTGAAATAGACTGTGTCAGCAGCACTCAGAGAAAAAAATCATGCTGTAAATATGTTTACTTGGTAGGGTTGTGGTTGTTTTGCCTCAGAGAGAGGACTCCCGTATTGAGAATACTCTGTAAATTGATGTTATGTTGGAAATTGTCTGTGTGTTTTGTTAATCTAATGATTGTGTTCAGAAAGCACTCCACATCTACTGCTCACATGTTTACTTACGCCAGAAGTGAACTCTGCTTGGCAGCAGCTGAGCAAACACGGCAGCACTTACTTTGACGTGCAAGCACAAAAATGAAGCCTGTCAGTTTGCAAGGTGATCCAGTTCTCCTCACAATATTCCTTGCCAAGAAGGACCTGGTTGTAGACCGCATATGTGCTATGTGAGAAGAAGACATCAAGGAGAAAAACCCTTATTCCCTTTTTTTTTTTCCTATATTGCTCTTTCTCACTCTCACTCAGTAGTGGAAGACGTACTCAGGTCCAGTTGATAAGCTGAAGTAGCAAAACCACAATCTAAAAATACAGGTAAAACTCCGGATTTCAGACTTTTGCTTGAAAGTATATAATTTACTAAGGGGGGTGGTGGGGAGCTAACTCTGACTCTTTTATATACTGTTGGATAAGCTGATGTATGTATATCAATGTATATTTTATAAGTTAAATACATTTTTATATTTGATTTTAAAACCTGCAAAGCACTAGTAACTATAGTATGAACAACCTCTTAGAAATTATGTTTATAAGGGATTCTAATGCTGCCCGGATTGCACTTATCCAAGTAACGACGAAACATTGTTAATTAACATACTTGGAAAGTTGAAAAATTTCGATTTAAAAAAAAAAAAAAGGTAGCAGTAAAATTTTCAATGACGGCGTATTTCAATTATTCACTCTTGCAATTGAGTATCCGCCCATGTCAATTAAATCATGTTTAAAAGTTTTCATGGTGATTTTTAAGCCCTGGGTTAAGTTTAGGGAAGGATTGTGGTCTTGGTGTAATACAGAAAAAGTCAACACTGACTTGAGCCTCAACGCAATGACGTGTTTACTTCTTTTTAACATGGCCTAACCACAGCCACCATATTTCCCTAACCTCAAGCAAAGTGTTTTTGCCATGTAGACCCAACCACACGTGGGTCGTAGGATTCGAACCAGTGTCTCCTGTGTCAGAGTCCTGCAATTTTGTTTACCCACCTTCCGCCCAAACCTCCTACCTATGTGCTGATACCTGCATGGTAAATTGACATAGAGTAGCATTTCATTCACTTGAAGAAATGTTGCCACCTAATGTATAGTAATTATGTTTCCCCTCAAAACGTATGTGGTAATGCTAATTAGTAGTATATAAACATAATTTGTAGGAAACAGAGTTACTAATAAATGTCTTTCTTCACATGTAATTTTTTATATACCATTTTATGATATACTTTGTATTACACAAAATAATCTGGAAATTAATTTGAGAGGTTGAATTACCCAGATGTGAAAGTCTTTGTTTGAATAATCCAGTAAATGAAAAACCCGACTAACCAAGTTATTTCATAACTCAAACATGGGGGACCTTTGAGTTAAGATGACTCTATTTCACTATGCACTGCTGTTCCCAAGGTTAAGACTGAATTTCCATGCTCAAGCTTTTTTAATTACTTTGACGTAGTTAAAAAATTACGTCAAAGATATTGAACAATCCTGTAGATTCAATTTCACAGGGAATCAGTCCTGCTCGTGGATTTGCAGCAGAGATATCTCAGTAGACTGCAAATGGTATGGCAAAATGGAATTGTGAAAAAAAAGTGGAATCTACCCAAGCACTCTCGCACAACCCAAAAATAAAATGAACGAATAAGGCAATCTGTCTTTTTCACACATTTTCCCTGTCGCACACACAGTGTTTACAAACCACCCACATGTCCTCATTTATCTTGACAAGCGAGAAACAAAAATGCTCCGCATAACTGAGTGTCAAATTGATTTTAACTGAGCTAAGCACAGTTCTGAGGAGGGGATCTGGTAAACAGGTTATTTTTACCCTGTAACTCCCCTTCCCTGAAGCGCCCTAAGCAGGCCAGAGGTATTCATCATCTGCTCCCCGCGCTGCCTCTCAGCTGCGAAAGAGCCATCCTGTCCTGACACTTCTCGGTAATCAGCCAGCCCGGGCTTGTGTTGTCCTTCCTCCCTGAAGTGTTGATGTGGTCAGCTGAGTGCCGCGGCTGTCCCCAGAACCACTTATCACAAAGCCTCCTGGTAATACAACGAGCAGAGTTTACTTAAGGTTGGAAAAAAACAAAACAACAAAAAAACCTCCCTCGTGCCTGTTTAAATAAACATATTTCCTCACTTACTTACCTCAAGATCATGAGATGTGATTGAAAGCTCCGGAACAAGTGGTCCTTTAGTTCAGATTAGAGCCCTGGATACTGGAACTTTGAGGCCAATATCAATATTAATATTTGAGGCTTAAAATGATCCAATAACAATGATCATTTTAAGTTAACACATTTAATACATTTTTGACAAACATTTTTATTTGTATCTGGTATTATGCCAATACCAGTGCATAGGCCAAAAATGTCAGCTCGGCTGATGGATCGGTCGCGCTCTAGTCATTGGAACTATTTTCCTTTTTCTATTTAACCCAAAGAAATATTCCCTATGAAAACTGTTCATAGTGTTTTCTGTGAATTACTCAGATTAACCGGAACAGTGTTTTGTGAAAGAGATGTTGGGTGTTGGGTTGGGTGGACCAACCCATTAAGGCGGTAATAGGCAGCTATATAATGGAGATCATGGAGCTAATGGGCTCATAAATGAGGACATACTGAAATGATGATTATAAAGACATGACGGGGCTGGTACATTTCAGTGTGCTCTGGACTTTTCTCATCTTTCATCTTGCACACATTATGCATTTTGAAAATTCTTGAAAGTGCACTGCAGCACTCATTATAGGACAAGATGAACTATACCCCTCTTCTATACTAGATACTAGCGTATACAGAAAAAATTATACGGTTATTATTATTTTATACTGTTGTTGCAGTTACTATATATGAAATGTATGTACTTTATCATTTAAGATATAATGCCAATGCCAATTAAACTTCACAAAGACAAAGCAAAATCCTTTTCCAGAGATCCAATATGGATTTTGGTCTCAAGACGATCGACAATTTGTTTCAAATTTTTGCAGCTGTGAGGAGCTCCTGAATTTCTTTTTAATTGCATTGTGCGACAGTAGCATCTATCAAAAGCACACTCAAAAGGCAAGTAATGTATAATTTTGCACACTAACTTTTTATATTGCGCTCAGTTTTATCAGTTTGACTGTGTGAACACACAATAGACAGACAGGAATTGGGGCACAGCTAAAGGCAGCTGCAAGGAAGCTATAGAGAAGCTCTGTGCACATATCTCAGTTTATGCAGCCAGTAAAACAGGATCCATGTGGTACTTAATGTTTTAGTGCACAGTCTTTGAAAAGTTATTCCACGACAGCCGCAGCAGTGAACTCTGGCTGCAGCTTTCACTTGAAGAGCGGTAAAATGACTTCCAGGAAAATGCTGATGTTTGCCCTGTGGCTGGGCTGCTCACAAGAGTTAGGTTACAGTTTATATCCTGTCCCTGAACTGCAGCTCATAGGTCCTCAAAAGCAACCATGAGTCAGAGCAGCTGCAAAAAAGAAACGAGAGCGGAACAGATCTTTACATTATAAAAAGGGATTAGATATGTAATTACTCTCCCTTCTCCCTCTCTGTCTCCCTGCAGTCCTCCCTCAGAGACGCCCTCACCTCACTGGCTGTGTCTCCGCCAACATGGAGACTTTCCGCTGCAGATGGAATGTCGGCACTTTCCACAACCTCTCCGAGCCTGGAGACCTCCACTTATTCTACATCAACAAAAAGTGAGGGGAAAAATGTTGCCATTGCCATTACAAATATGTGGTTTTCTCTGTGCTGTCAAAGACATCACAAAATGATAGAAAAATGATATTAAAAAAAACCTTTGAAAAACTCTCCTTCGACAAATGATGGACCTAAAGTTGTAATAAACAGGATTGTAGAGTTTTGTTTTTGTATCTTGGTATCTTCAACCAGATTTTTATTCATACTTACTCATCCGTTGCTGATTGAGGTCTAGTGGGTCCACTGCTTTTACAACTCAGCTGTGTACATTGTTGTGTCTGCGCCTGTTGACAAGGCGAAAGTCCAGTTAAGGGTTACACTCAGATGTAACTTATTTACTGTTGAAATGTATAAGCTGGGCCATGGTCAGGTGTTTATGTCGTACTGAATAGTCCACATTAAATTCTTTTGCAATTTAGTTGTCAACAAATCCCATGAGAAGAACAAAACCAGCGCAGTGTGCGTGTTCATGGTAATGGAGGAACATTTCAGTGCAACAGTGGGGCTCACTGATGTGTTTTTTAGAACACAATGGAGCTCTGTGGTGCAGAAGAAGAGCTTATATTGGGCCTTGGATACACATGCAATACTCGTTAGTAGAATCAATTTAATGTTGGTTTTGGTATTT
The DNA here is from genome assembly GCF_016859285.1 of Xiphias gladius. Taxonomy (NCBI): domain Eukaryota; kingdom Metazoa; phylum Chordata; class Actinopteri; order Istiophoriformes; family Xiphiidae; genus Xiphias; species Xiphias gladius. The sequence goes on from NC_053419.1 coordinate 4,799,048, forward strand.
TTCATGGAATTTGTTTACCAAAACAAAAAATGGAATGTCACCAGCCTTATCAAAGTATTAGTAGTTAATTTTAAGAGCTAAATATGTTCATTGATATTGTACACATGGTTATAATCTACAGCTGTAAAAATACGTACTCATCTAAAATACCTAAAAACTGCTTTGTTGAGAAGATTTTCAGAGTGAGTGAGGTGCCGTTTTCTCTCACCTCCTTCCTCTCCTTCATGCAGTGTTTTAGACCGCATGTTGTCTTTCCCCCACCCCGCAGACCCTCCCTTGCCTCTCCGAAAGAGTGGAGTGAGTGTCCTCACTACAGCGCCGACCCGCCAAACGAGTGCTTCTTCAACGAGAACCACACATCCATCTGGACGTATTACAGTGTCCAGCTCCGCTCGAGGGATCAATCCGTCCTCTATGACGAGAACCTCTTCCACGTCCAAGACATCGGTGACTTTTCTGCCTCACTGCTCAGCCGTCACGATCCAGATTAGAAAAAAAAATGATTGAAAAAAACCTAATTAAAAACCCATGCACGGTCATGTGAGGTTTTTCCCATATTCCACACCCACGAAGATTAACGACCAGAGCACTTTGGGGAATCTTTTTCTGTCCATATACTGTTTTTTACTGGTTTCCATGGTTTGGCCCTGTTTGTTTCAGTTAAGGGAATATCTTGATGATACTTCACACAACAGATTTTTAAACAACAGCGTGCTTCTGGAAACAGTTTGGGGGAAGACATTTTCCTGTTTCAGCATGAAAATGAATGAATTGGGATGCTGACTGTGGGGCGGGCCATTTCGTTCAACATCAGCGCTGAACCTTACTAATGCTCTTGTGGCTGAAGTGGAGCAAATCCCTGCAGCTCTGGCTTCAGGGATTTGCAAAGTGGAGGCTGTTGTAATGTAATTGCAATGTAAAATTGCTCACGGTATTGGAATGACATTTTCTTTAACATTCACATATGGATGTAATGTTCAAAGTGTTCACTTAATTTTATCCATGTAGTGTTAAAAAAAAAGCAGTGATCTTGATACAAGGATTAGTTAGAAATAAAAATATAATAGGAATAATCCATGAGTACATGAATGTAAACCTGTACTGTTTGAACTGAAGTTATGTTCAATTGCTGATGATAAAACCCTACTCTAAAATTTTCCGTTCTGCAGTGCAACCAGATCCACCTGTCGGGCTGAACTGGACGCTGCTGAATGTGAGTTTGACCAGCACCTATTATGACATCATGCTGAGCTGGAAGCCTCCTCAGTCCGCAGACGTGGAGATGGGATGGATGACGCTGCAATATGAGGTCCACTACCGCGATGTCAACTCTGACCTATGGGACGCAGTGGGTGTCTTCTAAGTTTTATTTTACTTTGCTAAATTAGAGCTTCAGTTAAGTTGAATTTCACTATTATATTGAACCATACTTTTATGTGCATCAGTTAATTTTAAGACTTCAGGACTGTAATATACCCTGATTGATTTTTATAGTAAGCATGATATTATTGTCAAAGGAAACATGAATGTTTCTTAGAACAGAAGACCGTGATGCTGTACTACTGCTTCTAATATTTGAACCTTATCTTCTCCACCACAGGTCGACCTTGTGAAAAGCACACATCGCTCCCTTTATGGGCTTCAAACTAACGTAAATCACGAGGTTCGGGTCCGATGCAAAATGCTTGGTGGGAAAGAATTTGGAGAATTCAGCGACTCAGTATTTGTCCACATCCCATCCAAAGGTAAACACTCATTGCAATGTTTACAAGCCTGGTGGACTAAGCTCTTACATTTAGTGTTATAAATGTTTTTCACTTTTCCATGAAACCCCTAGAGGCTTCAGCTGATTGTCCAGTAATAAACCTTTCAATATTCCTGCCCACAGTTCACCCGCGCCCTGCCCTTTTCACTGAGCTTTAGCCCCTCAATACAGCATATAAATAAGAAATGGTAACTCAGTAATTACCTGTCTGATCCTCCTAACGCAGTGATCAGAATGTACCATAGCCATTTGTGAATCCAGCCTCAGTTTATGCTTAAATATTTGAGAATTTGCCATTGACAAGCCAATATAAATAAGCCATTGTACTTATGTTGTCTCAAAGTTTTATTTATTTATTTATTTATTTTACAAAAAATGCATCGTTTTTCCGTAATTTTAATGTAATCTTTATTTCAAATATAAAAAACGATGATTACACAAGACACACAGACTGGGACTGGTGTGAGTCTGATGATAGGTTCACATTTTTCAAGTATCTTCAAGTCTTTTTCCATAATGGTCCTGTCATGTCTGAATAAAGCTACAATGAACATTCACTTAATGAGCACCCCATTGTACTGTATGTCTGAAAGACAAAAAGCCTTTACATAAAAAGATAAATGAAGGCAACAGTGTTAAGTGGTCAATGTCTGAAAAAGGCTTCTGTGAATTATACATTTGTCAACCTAAAACTTAAACATAACCTTTAATGTTTTTTTTTTTTTTCCATTTTTTAATATTTTTTTTTTTTTAAAGTACATTTTATGATTATATTAAGTATGTGTGAATTTGTGTGTCTTTCCTTTCCCAGTGTCAAGATTCCCAGTGGTGGCTTTGCTCATCTTTGGTGCCTTGTGTTTAGTGGCCATCCTCATGTTAGTTATCATATCACAGCAGGAAAAGTAAGTATTTTACAACTACCAGGATTTCTGTGCAGAACTGTGAGGTTTTAAAAAGCTTAGAGAAGAAAGGGAGTGCAGTAGGCTGCTCAGTGACCAGCAAGCAGTCTGTGTTGGCTGTTTGACCTCGAAGATCTGTCACGGCGTCTGTGTTATCAGGGGTGTCATTCAAAGGTGTTAAACAGTGAGATAGTCTGTATATCTGCACTGTTTATTTCATTTGTGCATTCTGTCAAATTAACATTTTTTCTTTTTTTTTCTTTCCTAAGGTTGATGGTTATTCTTTTGCCTCCTGTTCCTGGACCTAAAATAAAAGGAATTGACCCAGAGCTACTAAAGGTATTCACCCTATTCACCCGCATGTTATGATGCTTGACCATGACTTGCCCTGATTTATTGGCACTCAGTGTTTATGTGGCGGTCACATTACAAAGTGACATTTGCTCGTTCACGCCCAGTAGATGGGGCTGGAAGCTTGGAGAATACTCGCGGGGCTAGGTGGTGAACTACTAAAGCTAGCAAGCTAACCATTAACTGGCTAGCTTGCCTGTCCGAGCTAACAAGCTTCCCAAGGTCATTTAGAAAAACTCATTCGCTCGTAAGCTTAGTTTTGCTAACGAGACAAAAAGTTTACACATTTTATTCACAAGATGTGTTTTGACTCTTGCATCATAAATGTCTGCAAGCTATCCCTCTTCTATGGAGCAGTTTTTACTTCGACAGAGCAGGATAACTGAAAGTGAGTGGTGCAACACAGTTAGTAAGCTATGATAGCTTCATCTGTTTTTGATTCTTTGGCTCTAGATCCCCTCAAAGGTCAGCACTGTCGAGACGGCTTGCTGATGGTCAATGGCGCAACACAGATCATTCGCTAAGATTAATTTTGCATCCTCGAACGGATCCTCTGATTCCTTTGGAATGAACTGATCTCAGCACAAAAGCTGTTTTAAATCCTGCTGTATCCATGCCTTTAAAGTAATACTTCACCTAAAATGTAGAAGAGAGACAATTTTGAGACCAACAGAAAACTAAACAACTAACACTGGTCAGAGTTTGGTCACTGAGCCCAGCTTTCTAACTTAAAAGACCAGTTCACTCAAATCAAAAAACACATATTTTCACAAGTGACGGGGACGTCTTTCTACAAGATGTTGAAGTTGTTTTTTTCAGACAAAGAGGTAACTTTGTGATGCTTTGAGCACCACAAACTATATTCTGTTTGTCGCCATCATTTTGGCTAATAAATCAAAAAGGTTTTTTTTTTGTGGTATTTATGTCCTTGATTATCTGTTATCTATATTATCTGTCTGCAACACTGATTAGATGATGTCCAACAAGGCAAGAAACACAAGCACAGGTTTTAAAACAAGCCATCAACTTAGCCAAATTAGCTAAAAAACTTTATTTGGAGTTAAAAGTTATATTGAGACCATTGAAAATAATCCTTCAGTGCACAGGAAGTCTGAGTGTTCACAACACAACAGAATAGGAACACATCTGTAAAGCAACTTTTGTAAACTGTGAAACATGGGATTTTGAATAAAACCCCATGTAAGCCTCATGATTGTTTGACCGCTTGTCTCTTGACCTCTCTGACTTCTTTTTAGTGACATCACCACATTCCCAGATCTTAGCAATTGAGAACTATGTTATTATTACTGATGAAAATTATTGCCAAAGCTACAAAATAAGACCCAAATTGTAAAAAAGATTATCCCTGAAGCAGCCGACCTTACTAACGGGCTGAATGTGGCCTCTTTAGTGTATCAACTCTGTTTTCTTTATCTCACAGAAAGGGAAGCTGAGGGAGTTGACATCCATCCTGGGTGGTCCCCCTGATCTGAGGCCAGAGCTGTACAACAACGACCCCTGGGTGGAATTCATCGATCTAGACATTGAGGAACAGAATGACAGACTGACAGAACTGGATACGGACTGTCTCATGGAGCGCTCCCTATCCTCCAACTGCACTCCCGTCTCCATTGGCTTCAGAGATGACGACTCCGGCCGTGCCAGCTGCTGCGACCCTGATCTCCCCATTGACCCGGATGTGTCACCTTTCCATCCTCTGATCCCAAACCAAACCCTCAGTAAAGAACCCTTGTGCCTGGCAGCCTCTGAGCCAACCTCCCCGGTCCAGAGCCCAACTGCTGCAGAGCCTCCTTTTGCAGCTCTAGGCAGGGAGGCTTTGTACACCCAGGTGAGCGAGGTGAGGTCATCTGGCAAGGTGCTGTTGTCACCTGAGGAACAGACTGAGGGGGGGAAAACCACAGGCAAAGACTCAGAGAAAGACATCATGGTGGAGAAGGAGAAAGAAAAGAGAGAATTTCAGCTCCTGGTGGTGAATGCGGATCAGGGAGGTTACACCTCAGAGTTCAACGCAGGGAAAATGAGCCCTAGATTGCCCACAGGGGATGCGAGTGAACCCTGTCAGACAGGAGAGAACTTGAGTTCTTCACCATCCCCATCGCCTTACTATGAATCAGATACCACCACCATGTCCCTATTACCTCCTGCTCCTGTCTACACCATGGTAGAGGGTGTTGACAGACAGAACAGCCTCTTACTGACACAAAATTCGACACCTGCCCGACAGCTGATAATCCCAAAGGCCATGCTGACACCAGACGGCTACCTAACCCCTGACATTTTGGGAAGCGTCACACCGTAGATCAGCTATGTACTGTGCGAAGTTAAGACTATTCAATCAAAGGCAGAGATAAACTTCGGAAGAGACTTGGAGATTGATTTTCCCAAGGTAGTGTTTGAATGTCAGCTCATGTAAAATAGTTGGGGGGCCATCTGTGCCTGTCCTGCCACCACCTCTACCTCCTCCGACCTTGCATTGCACGCTCTGAGAGGGCTGTAAAGTCAACAAGGCTGGAAATTTGGTATGAACGAAGAAGGGGGCACAAGAATGTGTTTCACTTCAGGTGTGGAAAGGGGAACCAAAAGTAAACAACACAAGCAGGGGCTGAAATTGCCTCAATAATTCAATACTCTGACACCTAAAAACAGGCCTACAACCCTACTTATTGAATAACTGTCTTTATTAAAACTGCATTGATCAACTTAGGCCACTAGACGACAGAATAATCCCCCAACCACCTAAGAGAATCAGCCCTAACATATAAAGTTGTTTTGGGTAACGTGTTAGCAAAAAGTTGCGTTTACATATTCAGAAGACAAAGAGCTTTTTTTTTTTTTCATTTAAAGTTGTATTTCTGTCCAACTAATGAATGCAAGTCCACTCTCCTTTTTAGCTCTGGTTTGGTGTCCATCAACTCCTGAGAAGACTATCTGGTTCTTGAGCCAACCAGCTACTCTATAAATTTCGTCTGCCACTTGCTGCTATGAACTAAAAGAGGCTAAAAAAGCTCTGTAAGAGCTGCAGAGTTGCTGGTTATTCCCTGTTGTGTTGTCAATATAAGAGACACCTTTCACATTACAGGTTGTCATTTCATTACATTTTGATATAAAAATATTGACTAATGCTGCTTTAAATGAGAATATATTATTTGTACTTGCTTAATCCTAAAATTTTTATGTCAAAAGCTTTCTTTTTGATAAAATCAGGTAATGTGTATTGATAAACCCTGTGAAAAATGTCAATGTAAACATAATTTAATTATGTTCCCTCTTTTTATGAATCAAAAATACTGTATTTATGCTTTTCATAAAGTTTTCATTCCTTTTCAGGCTTTAAGATCAATACTGCCACATTGAAAATGTTACTTAACCAATAAGTTAGCTATTGCTCTTTTTAATACTCAGTCGTATTGGGGTTTATATAATCATGTTGTTGCCAACAGGTGAACCCCTGAAAAAGCATGAGCTGTATGTAAAATGGTCAACTGGATCATGGAATATTAGATGCTTATCTTACTTTAATGCTATTACATATTGTGTTCTTCATTTATAGTCTAAACTGTGAAATGTGTTCAGAGCTGTGTTTTTTTTTTTTGTTGTTTGTTGTTGTTTTTTTTGTTGTTGTTTTTTTTGTTAGTGCATGGACTGTTAAGGTTTTTGTTTTTCATTTAATTTCTGGTTAACAGCATTTCAACTGTTACAAATGTTAGTTACAAATAAAAAACTTTCATACTTTTGCTCCAGTTTGTCTTCTTATTGAGCTCAGCTAGTTTTTAGTTTTTTCAAAGCACTGCACAGATGACCGATGAATTTATTTTTTGTTGAGAGTGTACTAAAAGGAATATTCTCACTTAAGAGGCGGAAGCAGTACATTTTTTTGAGTGGTAAAATACTTAATTAGAAGAAACATGTACTGCATTAAATGTTAAGTGAAAGTGAAAATGTATAAATAGTAAAACAACTCAGGGGGTCCTAAATTATTGACGTACATCCATGTATGTCCTGTGCATGTATCCATCTACATGCACAGACATTTGAATAAATTGCTCTGTGAAATGTATGGCATTTTAAAGTCGTATTTTCTGTACTACTTTGCTCTGAAATGTTGAGTCAAAGTATTAAGTGCAACAAACGGAAATACTAAAGTACCTAAAATTGTACTTTCTTATACTGAATAGACTGGTACAGTGTTTAAGAAACCGTAATCATGTATCTCCAACTTCTGCTCTTTACTAAAACAAATGAGCCATTTCTCTGTGCGCGAGCCATAGGGACCGGCAAAGCCGTTTAGGCGCTCCCGCACTGAGGTGTGGGCTAACGTTCACAGCCGGACTGCCTAGCTAGCAGCTAAAGAGCATTTTGGTTTACCTAGCTCCACGTTCGTGTGGCTTTACCGAAACGGAAGCGGTAGCACGCTACTATCCCTCTTTGCTACGGTAATGCGCTCTTTCGTGGGCCAGCGCGATGATAAAGTCAAACGGTGTTAACCTTGACAGGTTTTTGGAGGAGTTTGCTAGACTAGAACAGGTAAGCTAGCTAGCTAATGGATGGCTAATTAAGGGTTTTTGTGCCATTTGATTTTATTTCCTGTTTTTCAGTTTGCGCCACTTTATTGGATTAAAAAGTATGAGGAGGAGAAACATAAATTAACTAGTTCTTCACAGGGGAGTGATAACCTCAGTCATAATCTGACAGTTTCAAAGACGATAACGTACTTTTAACGTTACCCTACTTAACGTTACTAACGTTACTTTTTTCCTTCTGCTATTTTTCTCTATATTAAATTGTGCGATATTTCTCTAGTCTCCCATCTCAGTATTTGTCCGCTAGTTTCTATTTTGCGATATAACGCCAGATACAGTAGATAGATAGACAGTGAATTTATGGTATTGCAGCAGCCAAGTCAGATGAAACAGAAGACCGAAACAAAATACAGCAATTAGCCACAAAATGGTAACTGGAATACAATGAAAACCTGTCAATAGACACTGAATTAAAACTGGTATGTAATGAACGTGCCCCACAATAGTAGTGCTGAGTAATATACCGTTTAGTTACACTGTTAGTACATTAGTAACTGTACCCATATGCCTCTTTGCGGGGCCATTGTGGAATAAAGAAAAGGTCTGCGCTTGAAGTCTAGATTATTTCTACTGGCCTGTACTTTTATCCGACAGAAAATTACAGAGCTTCACGGCAAAAACAACTTGTTGGAGATCATGCTGGAAGATGCCAATAGACTCATTAAATTCTATCTGACCAAGGAGAAAAGTCTGATTGAAGGTGAGTTTTTGTCTTTGGATTTAGAAGCTGGAGGTTCACACATGACTTTTTGTTTGTTTGCCAAGGCTCAAGAGCCTCGTGGTGCCTGATTTGGTGTTTGTTTGTCTCCCTCTGCTGGTGATTTTGCAAAAGGCAGGTCTGACTGTTCGCTCGAAGCGGAGATCGTATTTCTAGCACAACTTCGCCTACTTCCAAGGTGCATGGAGAAGGGAGAAAGTTCTCTTTGGTTTATCACTTCAGGAAATCAACTCCTAAATTTGTTAAAATTTACAGATGGGCTGATATAGTATTAGGTCATCTAACTTCTACTACATTGTCATGCAAATCAACATCATAGCAACGTCATAGCAATGGTGACATGATACTGTGTCTGATGGTTGAATATTATTTGCACAGACAGATTTGTCACTGATTTGAATGGAAAATACTGGAGGGGTTAGTTTTAGTTTCAGACAGCATTAAGAAAGTTTCAAATCGGAGAAAAATGAAGCAATACATTAAAAAACGCATTTCAGTGGTTGCATAAACCTTATGTCCCTAATTGATTTGCTTTATACGGGAACTTCTACACTTGTATGTCACCTAAAAATAATCAAACCATCCATGAGAACTTGCTAATTCTATTCCATCTAATCTATCAACCTGTGGCAGAGAGAGACAGCCTTCTCGTCACAGTGACCAGACTGCAGCAGACTGTGCAGGAGCAGTGCGACCACAGAGGTAACTTTAATGACCAGTCGAACACATATATTTAAGAACGGTAAGAAAATCCCTGGGAATTTAAAATACTCACAATAGTCTTTGTCGGGAAGAAAGAATATGTTTGGAGGGTTTCTTTAGCGCTCCCCACCGTGAAGCTAAAGTTACAGAAGAATTAGGTCTAGAATAAATAAGTAGTGTTCCGCTAATAGATGTAATGGTGTCGTCTTTAAGTGAACACTTAACAATACTACCAATAAATTAATACTCTAAAGTACCACTGTTACATACCGTAAATACTGTGTAAGGATTTTGAGGATTTTCATCACGTAAATATTCTAAGACTGTCAATGTTGCAGTGGAGAATGAGAGACTGAAGAATGATATGGCGGACCTGAAACGACAGAGCGAGAAAACAGCAGAGGTAAGGACTGAAGCAGGAGACAAATGTATCTTTATAACAGGCCGTTTTCATGGAAGACATTTTGACTTGTCATAGTAGGATAAACACAGGTGTTACTAATAACATTAAAAATGGCTCCCCTCTTGTCAAGAGTCCCAATAACTCATGAGAGTGTGACAGTGAGCCAGTATGCACAGTATCCATCATTGTCATGAAACTGAAGGAGCTAAATGGAATTTAGCCATCATTCATTCTATTATTTACGCCTCTGCTTTTCCTGCTGTGGCAAGTCAAAATGTCTCTCATGAAAAAGCATGTTGGATCAAAGAGACTGATTATAGCAGCGAATCAAGAGTTTTATTTGAAGGTTGTGCGTTTTCTATTTCCATAGCTGCTCTGGGGACAAGGTAAAGTCATCTATATGGCATGATAGAAATGTTAATTATGTTCTGAGAAATGCATCTAGGGCAGACTTTATACAAGAGCATAATTGGGGATCACTTCTGTTTGATTTATTTACTGTATTATTTATTACTTTATTATTTATTTTATACATTTATTTTTGTGATTTGTGGTTAGAGTTGTAAAACATTATCTCAGTCTCAGCTCATAGTTTTCTGAGTTAGTGCTGTTAGAATACAGAAATTTAGGACACATGTCTTATTCTCAAATTCTGAAGGATTATAATCGAATATAATGAGTAATTTCCTTGGTTAATATAAATGTAATTGAATAAACAGAGCTGACATACTGTATATATTTGGTTTGTCAGGTTGAGAACAAAACAGTAGATGTAAGTGCTTTTTCCTGGTCTCAAATGTACAGCTACTAAATTATAATCCACTTTGAAATCAGAATGATCAGTTGACTCTCTCTATAAATATGCCTTCTTACCAATATTTTAAAGCATTTTAGTGACTTTCAAAACCTTTTAACTAGGTAGCAGTGCTAAATGTTTGGCCAGCTCTGGCATCAGTCAGTGATGTGGTGTGAGGCCTGCGTGTTGTTGACAGGACGGTGAGGCTGAGGTTCAGCGGCTGCTCAGTGAAATGAAAACAGAAGCAGAGAGACACAAGAGGGAGCTAGAGGCTATGAGACAGCAGTGCAGGGGAGAGGTGGAGCAGGCTCACAGGGAGGGTTTCAACCAGCGTAAGACCACGCAAATCACACACTTCACTCACACAGTGGTCCAGTTCCAGTCTCCCAACTTCTATTTGAAGTAAAAACACAAACAACTACACATGCATAGTACTTGTTAACAACATGTGCGATTGTAATTAAAAGGAAAACTTTGTCGCCTTGCCATGTTCGGTTTATTTCTTGTTTTTCTATGGAGCACAATTCAACCATTAATTCGGATTCATTTTTTCAGTGAAACATTATTGAAGTGACATTGTTAGTTTCTTAACAATAATTCGGCAGAAACAGAATAAGCCAAAAATAGAGAAAAATAAAACAAGTATGTTGAAGATGAATCTGCATTTTGCTGGTGCCTCTGGTTGCTTTATTTCCTGACAGTGGAAGCAAAAGATGCTGAAGTAAAGAGGCTCCTGGAGAAAAAGGATCTGGATCTGGAGGAGATGAAGAAGAGGCTGAAGGATCAGGAGAGGGAGAGGCAGAGCGAGCTCCTTAATTTACAAATGGAGGTAAATGGAAAGCTACATTTTACTTCTAACAGTGATGCTGTCATTTACCACCAATATGAATGCAATTAACTCAGGACACATTAACAGGTGTTTGTGATTATTATATTTTACATGATTCGAAAATACAAATTTATGTGGAAAACACTTAAATGTTTGTTTTGATAGAACACAAAGAGTTCCCTTTTTGCGTTAAAAATCTTGCAGTATTTCACGGAATAATTAATTCTTTATTACATAAGAATTACATAGCACAAGAGTTTCTGAGAGTTTATAAAGATTAACAAGTAAAATACAGTCTGTAAGTGGTTATTTTCTCTTCATGATTCATAATTTGCCAGATAATCTGCAGGACTGAAGGGTCACATCTAGTTTCATATATGGAAAACATGACACAAACCACAGCAGCCTTACGTATTTTCAGAAATGCTCTGTGAAATTAGCAGAAGACTTGAGGAATGCTTTCAAGATGAACCCAACTCTACTTCGATCCCGGGCAGTTTGAGTTTTACGAAGTTTATCGTTTTGCTCTGTATGTTTTGGCAGTTTGGTGCAAAGTTAGCCAGAGTTCAGAGCACAGCTCAGTGGAGTCAGCAGCAGCAACATGGCTCCAACCTTCTTCCTCAGAGCGTCTTCAAGAGGGTGAGCAGCCCACACAGACCCCTTCATGTCCTCCCTCTCTCTTTCATTATAGAACTTTATTAACAAATACAAAGCAAATTGAAGTGGTAACCAATCTGTAAATCAGAGTCTTGTTGGGAAGAAACATATTTCATAAGTGTCTGTTTGTGCAGGAGTGATGATAAAATCTTGAGTGTAAGTGATGTTACTGCTGTTTGATCCTGCAAGATCATTTGGGTTTATAAGTTTGTGTCCTGTGAGTGCGTACTCCATATGAGTCTAAATAAAAGAGAAGTTGCTCTTTTTCTTCTCTTATAATCATTGTGAATTGAATAACAAAGACATCACCTTTAGATCTTGGAAATAACAATGTCTACTTTTTATCTACTTTTTTTGTGATATTTTAGAAACTAAACGATTTCAGAAATCATAACAATAATGAAAAACCATTTTTATTACAGTCCTAAAAGACATTTGAACATTTAGCAATTACGAAATACAAAGCACATCACACTCAATTAGTCCAAGTTCAATCAGTCACGGGAATCACTGAATAAAATATTTAATATGAGGGATTGGTATTTCCCTGTCACTGTCTGTGCTGTTTTGTTCTGCGAGATGTTTCTCAGAGTGTGTGTGTGTGTGTGTGTGTGTGTGTGTGTGTGTGTGTGTGTGTGTGTGTGTGTGTGTGTGTGTGTGTGTGTGTGTGTGTGTGTGTGTGTTCTCAGAAGCTGCAGTTTTTCCAGGAGGAGAAGAACAGGGAGATTGCGGCTCTGCGTCATACAATCAAAGAGCTGGAAGAGAACCAGCGTGCCAGCGGCACGAACGACAACCGCCTGAAGAGGAGAAAGATCTAGTTTGTTTACCAGATAACAATGCTAACAAGCTGCTGACCTGTGAGCTCCGCAGGTGCATGAAGCTCCTGATATCCAGGGGCCAGAAGGAACTAAAGTGTTTTGAAAAGTCTAGATTTGTGTTTCAGAGTTGTTGACTTATTTTACAGATCATTTATTCTAACTCTACTGCTTCTTATGCACTGTCATACCTGGCTAGGTTTGCGGTTGCATGCAGTGACCAGTGCGCAGAGAGTACATTTAAACACGAGCTGTATTCCTGTCTAAGGCTTTAATCCAATCGGATGCCTGTGTGTGTGGGGGGGGTGTTGACATCACATTCCTTGCAGTGTGAAACTTGTGTTCTACTAATCTTGACATTTTGTAAAAGTAGATCTCTTGAAGTCTGACTCCTGTAGTTTGTGTTTTCATATTTTTTATGTTTAGGAAAGCAGAGGTCTGCAATGATCTGCTTCTCTCAGTAGCATAAAACTTGTCCACCTGATTGATAAAAGAATTTATTTGCACACACTGCTGTCAGTGAAACATGCATAGTAATGTAGTCATCCTGGAAATCAGTACTCCTGCTTTATTGATTTGAGCTCAATACTATGATCCATTTCTCTGATTGATTATACAGCATTTAGGGTATGTTGGCAGTTATTTTTACATACATCATACACACACACCAGAACCCAACTTTTTGATTTTTGATTTTGGAGGCCTGTGTTTATATTTGAGAATTTAAATTTTTTATTGGAGCAATACTGAGTTGATATTCCCATTTTACCATTCCATTATAATAGTTTGACATGTTAGGAATTACGCTTACTGGCTCTGTTTCCAGACTTACATGAGTAGGTTGATAACACTCTCATGTCTGTATGCTGAATATCAAGCTATTGCCAGCAGTTGGATAGCTTAGCTTAACATAAAAACAGGAAACAGGTGGAAACAGCTAGCCTGGCTCTGATCAAAGGCAACAAAATGCACCTACCTGCACCGCTTAAGCTCACTAATTAAGTTATTGTATCCTGTTTAATATTTACAAAAACAGAACATAAAAACAAAACATTGTGGTTTTGCTTGGGGGGGGGGGTTATGTCCCGGACTATTTCTTGCTTTGTGCAGTCACTTCCTAGAGTCTGTCTTAGTATATGTTTCAACAAATTACAAAAACCAACACTTTTGAAAAGTATTCCTTAAATTTGGTTATTAAAGAATGTAGAGCTGAAGCAGTGGGTTGATTAGTCAGAAATCGACATTCATAGCGATACAGATCTGTATGTGATAAGCTGAAATTGTCCGTAAGTATCAGTCGTGTATTGATCAGGCTGCAAGACACAAACGACATTTGCATTACGTAAAAGAAAATAGATTAAGTTGTGCCCTGGTAAATGTCTCGATGTCTTTTGATTGTAGTGACTCCCTGCTGTCCCTCCACTGCTGCTCACAGGGACACACACCTGAATGAAGAGGCTCTGTCTGGTGAAGCGTTGACCTCATGCTTTGTAATCTCTTTATCTGTTCTGCTCAGCCAGTGTCTAAGGGGGACAGAGAGCTAATCTCTATGGGAACATTGGGTAATACCGTTGCATAACATTTCATCTTCACAATAGCCAGGAGATCAACCTTTGCTGCATAACACACGTGTGTTCTCCTAAACCTGCAACCCAATGCATTCTGATCACATATTCTGTAGATACAAATACATGTAAACATCTGTTGCATGTTTTTGGTGTCATTTTTGCCACCATGGACTGATGTTAACATATTAAGGGATTGGGACAGACCTAAACGGAAACAGGATCAGAGTTCATGACACCGCCTTCATCGTTCATCCCTCATTGAGGAGGAGAGGGTGAAGACAGGGAGAGGTGAGCAGTGAGGGGTGTGGCCAGGGGAGCACATACTGGCTGTCCACTCGGCTGATGGCTCAAGCATGTGTCCCCTCCCCTCCTGTGTTGCTGGCCATCAGTGTACAGTAGTCTGTTAGAGAGGAAAGAGACGGATGGCAGTGTTCTGCTCAGTGGGATCACACTTTTTGAGATGATTTGGCACAAACTGAGTCCGGCTTCATTTTTCCTGGGTCCAATTGGGCTAAAAAGAAGCACTTTGTCGTTTTTCTTAGTTTTTTTGCTTGCAATGGACTCCATGGCTGTGTTTTGATGCAGAGCACCAATTTGGAAACTTGGTAAGAATCTTGTTTTCTACCTTCTAAAAATTTGTACTTAATACATTGATATAGTCTTAAATCTTCAGTGGTATGGCTTCAGTGAAGCACTGGAGGAGTATTATGTCAGGAAATAGCAGGAAAATTAGGCTTCAAGTGGTAAATAGGGAAAAATCTAGATAGAATATTTAGGGCTTCATGGAGCAAATCACTCGCTTATACGTTAATATTTGCCGCGATTGGTTCCTCAATAAGTCCTGGTACATTAAGTTAATGAGTTAGGCCCATTTTGCAGCTGCTTTTGACATCTGATCTCACAAGCAAACCCTTGTGGGGAAATTTTAACATCTTTATTATCTGAGTTGACTGTGAAGTATTTCCAGTTTAGCTGGTTTTAGTTTACTATAATTTTACAAAATGACGATGCACTGTCATGTGGCAGTTTTGTCTACTAACTACTGTCTGTACAAACCATGAGCAGATAATAACGCATTCCCATTATTATGTTCTTGAAGATGAACTTATCTCCAGCCTCCTACAGAGATGCCAGGAGGCCAGTACCAGGTGACAGACACCAGGCTCCACCACAGCCTCTACAGCCTGACGGACAGCTCTGACGCCGGCCCTGAGGATGAGGAGGCCGAGGCCCCGCATCGCCTCACCCCCCTGCAGAAGCTCACCAATGACATGTGCAAGGACGAGAAGATCATCAAGGAGCTGATCATAGGCCGCAGGGTGGGCTTCTACAAGGTCCGTGGTGAGATCGGATACGGAACCTTCTCCAGGGTCAAACTGGCTTTCCACGCCCTTACCAAAGGTAGATGTATATGCTATCTGACTGTACAAGGAAAGTAAACTTATCAAAACCAAGAAGCACCGATGACCATCTGTCCCTCACACCTTAGGAGTCCCATTTCAACCTTTTTGCCTGTGACCCTTTCCGTCATGATTATGCAATCACATAAAAATGCAGGGTATCCCAGTTTAAAACTTTGCTCTGTAAAATGACAGCTTGAGGATAGCTTAAGAAAAGGAATTAGCAGCAGAGGGTGGCCATACAATGTTGAACTATTTATTAATTACAAATATTTTTTCAAGTAAGTAGTTTAGTCTGTAAAATATCCAAGTAATGTAGAGCTGCAACTAACCACTATGTTCATTATGAGTTGATCTGTCGTTAAAGGCTAAAAAATTCCCAACATCAGGAGACAGTTTTTGCTTGAATTGTTGACATTGGATTATAACTGATTAAGCAAATAATAGCTGCAGCACTGAAATAATGAAAGAGATGCTGAAAGTGATGTCTTCTTATTTGACTTATTTTTACTGACTAACAATCCAAAAACCCAGTAGTATTCAGTTTACAGTAATGTGAAAGAGTTTTAAAATCCTCAAATTTAAAAAACTTGAACCATTGTAAGTATGTAAATTACTTACAATCAATTCCAAAAACTGCCATTGATTCATTTTCTGATCATCATTTCAGCTTAAGTCCTTATATGTTGTTTCTGTTCCATGTTCAGCTTCTGGTCCTGCATAGCATCCTCCTCTGTAGTAGAGTTATTTTACCACAACCCACTGTTGACCACCAGACTGCTGTTTAATGTTTCTGTGTCCCTTCATCCTTCCCCCTCTAAGACAAAGTGGCCCTGAAGATCCTGGATAAGACGAGGCTGGACGTTCAGGCCCAGCGTCTGCTCTCCAGGGAGATCAGCAGCATGGAGTCCCTGCAGCACCCCAATGTGGTCCGTCTGTACGAGGTGATGGAGAGACCGAGCCGCCTCTACCTAGTGCTGGAGTACGCCGGAGGAGGAGACCTCCACAACAGGATCTGCAACGAGGGAAAATTTTGTGACAGCTCCAGCAAGATCACCTTCGCCCAGATCCTCTCTGCCATCAAATATATGGTTAGTGATTAGATTTTGTTTTTTTTTTTTTCCGCCATGCAGTTATATTTATTTACCCTAAATGGTTGTGTTGTAATCAAACAATTCTAAATCACAACTGCTTTTAAAGAATTACGGTTTTTATCATATTTATCCAAAATCAAGGACTGAAGAAAATATCTTGAAAATTTTGTTTTCTTATGACAGTTAGTTTTGATAATTCAATTATTTCTATCAGTGAATCTGCTAATTACTTTTGATTCATTGTTTCATCTTGTCTATGACATGAAAAAACTGTGGAAAAAAAGGCCACATTTTTCAGGGCTCAAAATAATTAGTATTGTTTCAAAATAATTCATTTAGAACAAACTGTAATATACAACCATTGAGAGTTCAGTTTGATTTTATCTTTAGACATTAGTTTAAATCCAAGAAAAACAAAAACTAGTGTGAATTACTTTTTTGATAATGAAACCTATGATATTAGGGCAGAGATACTGACATGTACCTTTGCTACCATGCTTAAAAAGATTGGTGTATTATCCTTATTAGGTGAACTGATGATGATATTAGAGGGTTGTTCTCACTAGCAAGAAGTTAGTTTATTTACAGCAGACAGAATCGGCAGATATTATCAATTTATATAGCAGGCTCATTGCTGCAGAGATCACAGGAACTCTGTCCATGCACAGTGGACAATATGAGAAGTGAAAACAGAGACAAAACTCTTATATTACAGTCTATTTTATACTAAAAACAAAGCCCACAGATAATCTACAATCTCAGATCTGTTCAATATTTAGAATTTTCAAACCAAATGTCTGTTTTGCTCTGCAGCATAACATCAACATCATCCACCGGGACCTGAAGGCGGAGAACGTTCTGTTCACCTGCAGCGGCTGTGTGAAGGTGGCTGACTTTGGATTCAGTACGCGGGTTTCAAACCGCAGCGACGCCCTCGACACCTTCTGCGGCTCTCCGCCCTACGCTGCCCCGGAGCTCTTCAGGGACGACTGCTACTTGGGGCCCCCAGTGGATGTGTGGGCCATGGGGGTCCTGCTTTTCTTCATGGTGACCGGCACCATGCCGTTCCGTGCCGAAACCATGGGCAAGCTGCGCCGCTGTATCATCGAAGGCGCCTACACCGTCCCCCCCTGGGTGCCCGGCCCCTGCCAGAAGCTTATCAAGGGCAGCTTGAAGCCAGTCCTGCGCTACGCCGTCGACCAGATGATGGGCTGCGATTGGCTCTTACCTGTGGAGTTTCCCTGGTCGTTGTTGCCTCCTGAACCAGCGAATCCTCTGCAGAGCCTGCTGGACTCAGAGAGCGGGGACCTTGAAGAGGCGGAGGACGTCAGGAACTCCCTGGAGGAGCTCGGCTTTACCATGGAACACCTACGGAACAATCACCCCAAAGACAGCCGCAGCCCTGTCACCGGGGTCTATCGAATCCTGCTGCATCGAGTTCAGAAGAACAGGGGCTGCGACTGTCTCCCTGTGGTCCGAGGGATGGTGAGGGACCCCAAGAGAGAGGGGCTCCGAGCCTACAGGGGCCTCAGACACACCTCCAAGCTCTGTGTGCTTTCATAACACACTGTTGGAGAAGCTTCAGCGCATTTTTTTTTCACAGACTTCTTTTATACCAACACGGAACCAGTGGCAGTAGTGATTTTTTTTATTTTACATTTTACATTGTGCACGGGACAGTTTAGTTTTACTGTCAAATACTTTTTCACAAGTTGTACTAGCTTTTGATTCATTTGTTTTATTCCTTCAAATGCAACGTTTTGGGATAGCCTACCCCACTGTATATGTGAAAGTGCCTGATGAAGTGAAACAAAAGTAATAATTGTGAAAGCATCTGTATAAATTGTTGCCCCTTGCAGAAACAATGAATTTAGATTCATTTGTAAAACTTGCAATAACTACTGCAGCAAGGCAGTATATTCTCTGGCTGCTAATCTGTTCCTTATGTTTTTCTGGTTAAGTGATTAATCATTCGGTCCAGTGATTCCAAGCCTTTTTTGGCTTGTGATCCCTTAAAATAAAGCAATGCTGCTTAAAACCTTTCAGCCTAGGTTATGGCCTTAGTGTCTTAGTGTGGACATGAGTTGTCAGCCGGTCAACCAAAGACTGATTATCCTTCTCAGGCCTGAAGGGGTGAAAGAAGAAAAAGCAAAACTTATTCTGAAACGTATTAACCAAATTATGTGTAAATATTTTTTTTCTTTCTTATCCCTTTAATCTTCTTGGGGCCCAGTGGGGGGGCCCACTGGTTTATTATGTAAGATGTTAGCAAAATAATGAGAAATGCCCTTTAAATGTTCCCAGAGCCAAACAATCCTAAAAACAATTAGTTTATTGTGATGTTTTTTTTTTTTTTAAACCAAAACATTAGTTATTTATTATTTTCTCTAATGCATTAACTCCTTCTATGCAAAATATAATATTTGTGCACATGATTTTGGCCTTTCCTTTCGAGTTTAGGAAATATACTTGTTACAAATGTTTCTTATAGGGAAAAGAAAAAGCCTACACCCTCTTAAACCAGTTCTGTCCCTTGAAAAGACTCTTGTTATTCATGAAAAGATAAATAAAGTGGTGAAAACCTAATGCGTAACGCAGATTTCATTGCTGAGATTCGGAGCAGGTGGCGGCAGCTGCTGCTGCTGCCGCTGCTGCGGCGCCTAAACAGAGCTGATCTCGCGTCTTTGTGGCCTGTTTACCAAAGTTTCACTAAGTGCCTGCGACTAAATAGCAGCCCAGACAGCAGCTGGCAGGACACCAGATGATACTCAGGACCCCCCTCTCGTCTCCACAACCGGCCCAAACCAGTCAGACCCAACCCGACTGCCCCCTCCGGCAGGGGAACCTGACTAACCCCCGGCTCCTCCCAGCCCTGCCCTGCCCGACCCCCACCTGCAGGAAGCGGCAGATGGCGCGGCGTGGCTGCAGAGACATCTGCAGGCCAGACAATAGGCGCTCTGTGCGGACTGCTAGAGCTGACAGGGCCCGGAGCAAGGCTATTGTGCGCCGCGCCATACACATGCAGATGAGGTCTGCGCGGGGAGGGACCGGAGAGTTGTTGTTTTTTTTTTTTTTTAACTGGGACAACAGTAGGCAGATGACAGGCCTTAGCGCCTTCCATGCAAATTTCGCTGAGTCCAAAACTTTTGTTTAGTTTCCTACCCCCCCCCCCCCCGACCCCCCAACCCTCCTTCATCCAAACACACAATACACACAACTCAAGCACAAGAGAGAGTGCAAAAATAAAACAAGAAAGATATGATCGTTTGCCTTTTATTAAACATTTTCACTTACAATTTCGAATATGAAACTCTTAGAGATATGATTAAGTTTGTTTCCAACATTGCTCCAACAGGATCAGAATATCTTAAATCAAATCTTCATTTTTTAGACATTTTCTGTCTTCATTACATAATGAAGTGTTTATAATTCCTACAAATTCTCATTTTTTTACACATTAACTTAATCGAGTCATTTTCTAAAGTGAAACCTTTAGAGAAAAGACATTCAAGCTTGTTTTTTGTTTTTTTGTTTTTTTGTTTTAGAATATTATTTTTGTCATGGTTAAATTTCTAAAGTGAAACCTTTAGAGAATTAAGACAATTCTGGAAAGTGGGAAACATTTCCGCTGATTGCAACTGTTGTCATGTTGCTCAGCAAAGAGGACATCTTTAAAAAGTCCCTTTTTAAGAAGGCCTCTTTCTCAGCACCGCTTCTTCTCCTGCTGCGCGTGCTTCAACGTGCGACTTTCGCTCTGTGGGACCACAGGACGCAGAAGTCGCTTCTCCTTCCTCTCCAAACCTCATCCGCACAAAGAATGAGGGTCGATGTGTCGCTCTCGTGGCATGCCCGACCTCGTTCACATAAAGAATGAGAGTCATCTTGGCATGGACGGGACAAGAGGCGACGGTTCACGGGGGCCCTCCTCGGGCCGGCGCCGCGCTGCCTGGACGGGAATCCTCCTCAGGAGTATCCAGGGATGAGCAGAAACAGGGTCATCCCGTTCATCAGGATGAGTATTTCCAGTTGAGAAGCTTCACAGCATCCGAGCAAGAGAGGAGCCGAGTCCCAGATCAGCGCTCGGGGAGGCTGATCTCAGGAACCCAGTCGTTCAGACGCCGGCTCTCCTCACAGAACAGGTGCAGCTTCTCCAGAGCAGGGTCCTCCCAAGACCCCTCAGCTGGGTTCTGTACAAACAGGGGGGCAAAAGAGGTTTTAGTCACGTGTATCTTTGAAAACAGCATCACCTATAGACATCTGAAAGAGTGAAAGAAAAGAACAGAGTCGCGTCAACTGAGCCCCACATACCGTGATGAGGACGCAGTGGGCGTCTTCCAGCTGCTCCGCCTTGGCACCAGCAATCTCAGCCAGACGCTGCATGTCGCTCACTCTGACGATGCTGATGTCGTTGTCGAAGCAGAAGGACTGGATGAGGGTGAAGTGGATCTGGAGGGCGATGTCACACTCGAACTCCTCATCCATGGCCAGGACGCAGAAGGACACGCTGTCCGGGTCGCTGTGGAGAAGGCATAAGGGAAAAAAAGCCCATGAGATTCCGTCCAAAACATCACACAAACTGTCTGAATTGACTGACGAAAATAACTTTTATTGTCTTAAGCAGAGTCTCATACTTACAGATTCATAACCTTTGCGCACTCGTAGACACCGACGGTGAGGGAGTCGTTGTCTTTTGCGGACACCAGGACCTCCTCAAGGGCTTTGCCGGCGCACTGAGCACGCTCGCTGGGTTTCTGGATCAGAACCTCCTCGAGAGTCATGGTGAAGATGGCGAAGATATTCCGAAAAAAAGGCGAGAGCTTCAGAGAGTTCGGTCGGAGAGTAAATCCGAAGGGGAGCAGAGTGCCTTCAAACCCGCAACCGCCCTGCTTTATACTCTCCAGCTCGTGCGGGGCAGTGAAAGCGCTGCGCCCTGATTGGCTGGAGCTGAATGGTGTATTGGTATGATAATGCCATTGTCACACTCCGGCTCGTGGCAGATTGATGGGGGTCATCGAGCCACGCACGCTCCCCCTCGGAGCGCTGCAGCCTGGCCCGACACTAAAAATAGCTTCTCGAGAAAAAAAAAGAAGTTTGATCACTTTGAAGCACTTTCCCTGCAAACGAACGAAAACACAGCAGGCGATTCCACTCGCAGGCCTGCAGGCTGCGTTTCCCCGTGCATTTGCAAGAACTCTAAAATGGCTCAGACGCGTCTTCTTGTTCTTTTTGGAGACGCAGGAATTATCTAGAAATCATTTTAAGCCCAATACGCCACTTGTCAAATTTTAAAAATCATTATCCCAAATATGAACTCCGGTGACAGAAAAACAACAAAGTCTCAATAATGTTTCTTGCATTTTCAGCAACAACATTGGAGAAAGTGTGAAGGGCCCCTCCGCCCCCGCCCGCTCTCCCCCGAGCAGCAGAGAGAAAGGGCAGGTGGATGATGCCATCTGTGGACTAGAGGCTGGCCATAAAACGGCCCCATTGTGCGCACAGAAGCCCCCTATTATCACGGTCCCCCATACAAATGCAAATGAACAGCGCGTGCCAGAACGCTGTGCGTGCTGCGCAATCTGCACTGCTGGCCCATGCGGACCACGTGGCCATCAGCTGTCCAGAAAATCCTTGCTTGGTTTTTATTTATTTACTCTGGGGAGTTCAGGGGCCACGCGGAATGAATTCTGTAGGAAAACTTCTGAAGTTTATTGCGCTTTTGTTTGGTACTTGGTGCATAAATCCACCAAATGTTTTCATCTGGGATTTAATTTAAACCAATTTCTGGAAACTCTCGCTTTTACGCGCGACAAAACTTTTACGCACGGTTGTATTTGGTCTGTCCCACTGACAGAGCAGTTTCTCCCCAACAGCTCGTGCTTATTTGGGTAATTCAAAACACATTTTGCATCAGCTCAGGTCTCCTGCCGCTGCTGCGTAAATAGTGGAGGGGGGCTGGAGACACAGGTTGGCGGTGATTGATTCAGCGCTATTGTTCGGTGGAGGGCAGAGAGGCAGATGGAGAACTGTCGCTATGAGGGACAACCCCCCCCCCCCCTTTCTCTCCTAAACCCAGGTCAACTCCGACCCCAGGGCGCGCCGATCTTTTGTCAGCAAGTCTCCACATTCGCCGGGCTGTTGTCTGAGTTTTGATTAAATTTGAATGCCTAAGAGGAGAGCTTACGGTCTAAACTTCCACCATGAAAAACGTTATCTCCAAAGTATGCCAGACGTGTAAAGGCAGATCCAAATCACCCCCAGTTTGCGCTGTAAACACGTGCAAGAATGCACGACAGTGTGTTTTGCTACACAACAAATCGCTTATCTGTACATTATTGCAGCAACAAAATCATTTGTTTTGCGGTTTCTGTGCTGCAAACTCAGCGAGGCATCAGCGGGCCGACGGGGCTCACATTTGGGGCCAACGTTTGGTTTGGATCCAGCTGATAGAGACTCAAACACTGAGCTATTTAAGGAAGGATCAGCTTGCATGGCCACAGGGCAGGCGCGTGCAAATCGATACCTATTGTCGCTGGAGCACATCTGCCAGACGGAGGCCTCCCCGGCGGCGCGCGACAGGTGTTGGTGGTCAGAGCTCTTTTCTGGTGACCTGCGCCGACAAGGCGAAGCCCTAAACCTCTTTGTAGGGATGGAAGTCTCTAAAGCTGGAGGATAAGTCAAAGTTGTTTGGATATTTTGCTTTGAGTGTGTGCTAATATGACTCGGGGTTAAGGAAAATAGAGGGATGTTTAGCAGAAACAGAAAAGGCGCAACAATTGTCGTTTATTTTTTTTTTTCATTGATCAAATAAGTGATTCTGAGCAATAAACGACAAACTTCTATAAAGGTGGGTGTGATTTTGCTGCAGTTCCGCGTTCGGATGTTGTTTAACCCGAGACCTAAAAATCCTACTTGCAGCGCAATGAAGAACGGCGGCCATCACGCCCAGCAGGTGCTCCCTGACTTCCTTTGTCCACCCTCCCTTCACCTTCCCCTCGGGGACAGATGGTATCTCTCGGTCGCTATGGAGAATGATGCAGACTGAGAGATAAAGCATGCAGGCATCTCCAGATGCCACGCGCCTCAAGTGAGGACCGGCTTTGAGCATGCAAAGCAGCGGCGCGTGCCACTGCCCAGCGTGCTCTGGCAGTGAAATTGGTCTATGTTTTTAAAAGTCTGTCAGACTCCCAGTACAATTAAAATGGTGGATATCTAAACGTAGGAAGTCTTAAAACAGCTATAATCTACAGCTTGTCAGTGTTTTATCAGTAACCACTGTATCTTACAAACTTTATCATACAGTTTTTATTTTTATTTCTCTTACAGCACAAGATCCTGCCAATAAGGCCTCTGCAAAAATCTGAAGGTGCTTTTGCAAGTTTTAATCTTCTTAACTTCAAACATAATACAGTATCCGCTACATGTTCAAATGTAGGCACAGTTTTAAATTTCATGGTTTCAATTGCAGTATAGGGACATTCAGAGGTAAAATATTGATTTTAAATAAACTCCAAAAAAAGAGGGAGACAAAAAAAAGAGAATGTCAAAACCAAATTTGTGCAGGTTTAAGGAAGCAAAGGTCTGCATGAGACTTAATTTCACAAACTTTAATCTTAAATTGGGTACAGTCAGAGAACAATATTTTTTTTTCTGAATTCAGACTTTTGTTTTGAAAGTTTTACAGAAAAAAAAAACACAATGTAGTGAACAAGTTCTTTCTTTTGACATGAATACGTGCTGGCTGAAGTGGAACCCACCAGAAGCGTTACATTTTGTGTTATATTTTCTCTGCATATTCTTTTCACGTTTGATGATTTCAAGAGTCAGAGTTCACGAAGCGTTTCCCTACCACTGCAGTCAGCCATTGGCTTCCATTCGTTTCTGCACAACATGACAATCCGCAGACTCTTGAAACCTGCTTGAGGTGTGTTCAGTCACAGCGAACATCAAGTCTGTATTTGCTTCTTTTTTTTTATTAGTAGGTGCAGAGTGATTTGAAAAGTCTGCTCTGTATAACCTCATAGCAATAGTTTCAATTTCGACCACAATGAACACAGACATGATGCTCACTGTGATTGATTGCAAACCTAAAGCAAGTTTCAAGTCTGATTTTCACATTTGGACAGAAATGAATGGAAGCCAAGGGCTAACTGCACTGGTAGGGAAATACATCTTAAACTCTGAATCTTGAATCTTGAAATATGACACACTATGGAAGGACAGTAACAAAACAGAGAATGTAGCCCTTCTTGAAGGTTTCACGTCAGCTTGATAGTACTGCTCCAGGGTGCCAATGCTTCTCATTCATTTTCTGAGCAGTCTGAAAAACAATAACATTCTCGTGAACCTTGTTTGAGTTTTGGGAGAAGCTACTGATCGATATTGATCTTTGTTTTTATTAATAGTTACTCATCATTGAATAGTAACAGTTCAAGTGCAGACTTATTTGTAAAGTTGGAACAATAATGTAAGTTGACAAAAATGATCGCAGATGTTCACAGTGATGGACTACACTACTCAAGCAATTTTCGAGAGTCTATTAACAGATTTTCATACCATGTGGAAATGAGTGAAAATCAATAACTGCTTGGAATGTTATAAAGTTACATTAAAAACCTACAGCACAGTGACATGGTTTGCATAATATTCAGCTGTGATGTCAAATCCTGTAGATGTTCACATGCAAACGCCATTGTATGGTCCTCTGTCAGTTTGAATGGGAGTTATTGGCTGCTTCTATTTCATCCAAAACTTTGAGGACTTTGACGACAGCAGTCTGGTCTTCCTGTGTGGTTTCTTTATTCATGTAAGCTGAAAGAATCATTTAAAGGTCAGAGAGCTTCTACATCTGATCCTTCCAACCAAAGCTGCCCCCAACTTTCTAAGACTTTCTATAGGCACGTGTCCCCGAGGGTGGGGTGGGGGCTGCAGGCCTGTTGTTATCATTGTGCCCCAAACAGCCAATCAGGGAGTGAGCGTGTGCCGGCTCTGCAGTATAAATGCAGGCAGATTCTAGGAAGCAGCGCAAACGCCCTTCTCTGGACTCTTTGACCACATCAGCTGAATTCTGAGATACAACGTAAGCATGCAGTCTCCTGGAAAATCTCTGAGGGAAGCTCTGCTCTGTGCCCAGAGCGAGGACAGACTCACTGTTGGAGTCTACGAGAGTGCTAAAATTATGACTGAGTAAGTACACTAAACATGACTTAAATATGACTTCGGCATATTCCCTGATGACGCAACTTGATCAATATCTAAGAGATGTGGCTAACAGGAGGTGTCTCTTCTTTGTCCACAGCGACCCGGACAGCGTGTCCTTCTGCGTCCTGGCCATGGATGAGGAGTTCGAGTGTGACATCGCCCTCCAGATCCACTTCACCCTCATCCAGTCCTTCTGCTTCGACAACGACATCAGCATCGTCAGGGTGAGCGACATGCAGCGTCTGGCTGAGATTGCTGGTGCCAAGGCGGAGCAGCTGGAAGACGCCCACTGCGTCCTCATCACGGTATGTGGGGCTCAGTTGACGCGACTCTGTTCTTTTCTTTCACTCTTTCAGATGTCTATAGGTGAGGCTGTTTTCAAAGATACACGTGACTAAAACCTCTTTTGCCCTCCTGTTTGTACAGAACCCAGCTGAGGGGTCTTGGGAGGACCCTGCTCTGGAGAAGCTGCACCTGTTCTGTGAGGAGAGCCGGCGTCTGAACGACTGGGTTCCTGAGATCAGCCTCCCGGCGCTGATCTGGGACTCGGCTCCTCTCTTGCTCGGATGCTGTGAAGCTTCTCAACTGGAAATACCCATCCTGATGAACAGGATGACCCTGTTTCTGCTCATCCCTGGATACTCCTGAGGAGGATTCCCGTCCAGGCAGCGCGGGCGCCGCCCGAGGAGGGCCCCGTGAACCGTCGCCTCTTGTCCCGTCCATGCCAAGATGACTCTCATTCTTTATGTGAACGAGGTCGGGCATGCCACGAGAGCGACACATCGACCCTCATTCTTTGTGCGGATGAGGTTTGGAGAGGAAGGAGAAGCAACTTCTGCGTCCTGTGGTCCCACAGAGCGAAAGTCGCACGTTGAAGCACGCCAAAGCAGGAGAAGAAGCGGTGCTGAGAAAGAGGCCTTCTTAAAAAGGGACTTTTTAAAGATGTCCTCTTTGCTGAGCAACATGACAACAGTTGCAATCAGCGGAAATGTTTCCCACTTTCCAGAATTGTCCTAATTCTCTAAAGGTTTCACTTTAGAAATTTAACCATGACAAAAATGATATTCTTAAAAAAGAATTGGAAAAAAATATCTAAAGGTTTCACTTTAGATATTTCACTTTGAGAGAAAAAATACAAAAAGTGTTTAAATGAAAAAAAAAAAAAAGAATTGTGTGAACCTAAGCTTGAATCTTGAAAATTGAAAAAAAAAAAAAACTAAAACAGAAAATATAGGACTCCCTGAAGATTTCACCCTAGCTTTATTTTTTTTCTTTGTCGAATGAAATAACTTGTTCACTGAATGTCTGATTTTTTTGTATGATGAAAGCCTAAAAATAAAAGAATTGAATCCAGTGTTGCTTTCTGACTGGCCTTTGACCTTTTAATCTTAGATTACAGTGCCATACGGACCTTTTCTTTGGAAAAACCTGCTCCTGTCTGGTTTGACTTTTTGACTTTCGGGGCTCTTTCTGGGGCTTTCTGTAAAAGTTTCCGTTTCAAATCGTAGTCTGGACAAATTCAACTGATCTGCAACTCCAAACAACAGCAAAAATGTCATGTCTTTATAAATCTTTATATATCACACATACTGTATATTCAGCTCTGGAGAGGTTTGTGATTTGGAAAACTCCTCCCTACATATAAATGCGAGATAGTGAAACAAAACCAGTAAAGTGCCTTTCACCAGAAATGGTTGGAGTTGGGGCTTGTGTTGATCAACTGTTTTGTTATTGAGACGGATATTAGCTCAAGGCTATACGACAGATGACCAACAGTCATCTCTACTCTGAAACCAACGTGTTTCGCCTTGTGACTTTCATCAGGGTTTCTCCATCATCCATCATTTCCCCTCATCGATGCACCTCCGAAGTTGGGGAAGTTGTGCCAGAAGCCCCTGCTCTGCTTCACTCGGTCATTAACGTCAACCCTTCCTGGATCGATGGACCACAAAAAACCTGTTCTGAAAACATCAATTTTTTCATAAACTATTCATAAAACTCAATTTCTGAATAAATTTGGGTCAAATACTATGCATATAAGTCCAAGGCTAAAGGAACAGTTCAAGATTTTGGGAAATATCTTCTTGACTTTCTTGCCAAAGACTGCTATTAAAGCTCATGTCTCAGACTGCAAAAAAAAGGTAACAGCTTGCATGGTTGAATCTAAAGGTAACAGAATCCAGCTACCAGCTCTTCTAAAACTCACTAATCAACACATTGCATTGTGTTTGTTTAATTAGTTCAAAAACCGAAGTGTAAAAACGACAAGCTGCATTTTGGTGGCTATAGCGGCACATTTAGCACACACACACACGAGAGTGGCAGCATTCTTTTCATCTAACTTTCAGCAAGAAAGCACATGAGCGTATTTCCCAACATGTCACACTGTTTTAATGGATACCGGGTTAAGTTCACGTTGGCATTAGCTTGACACGGCTATGTCATTCATTCCAGGACTTTTTTTTGGCAGAGCAGAAAAAAAAGCACAGCGTGTCTGGCAAAAAAGTTGTTTATTTGGCCAATCAAATATTTGCATGCACACAAACCAGGTGAAAGTGCCATGCCCTGTAGCATCATGCTAACTCTGCTGTATACTGTTAAGACAGAGAAGCAAAACATCCCTTCCCAGATAACTGTCCAGAGTTGTAAAATCTTGCATCACACTGCTGCAGCATCTTGGCATCTGATAGGGCTTTGTTCAGGTTCGAATTCCATCCTCTCACCTCACCCCCTTTTTTGTGTAGTGGTATAGTCTGCCAGGTTCCCCGGTCAGACTCAACTGAGTCACAGGAAGTTTGTTCAGGACTGAAACGTCCGGCGACTCGGACCTGGTGACACGTTTTCTGACTTTGTGCGGTTCAGTGATTCAGCAAAAATGTCAGACTGACTTCAACTACAATCATTTACAGCAGTAGGAGTTTTATTCCACGAGCTTGCTCTCTTTGTAAAAGTTAAGGAAACATCAACCAAACTGAAGCTGCAGCTTAATGAAAGTGATCTTTTGCTCCTGGCACACGTTGGTTTTTCTTTTCTTTCTCTCGTGTGATTCTGAATCTTTAAGAGGCTTTTGTGTCTGTGGATTCAAACTCTAAAGTCTCTTTGACCTGCATGTTGCATGTCACTGCGATCTATTGTGGAGCCAACAGCTGCTGCAGACCCCACACCCCACTGTGACTCACACGCGTGCGCACACACACACACACACACACACACACACACACACACACACACACACACACACACACACACACACACACACACACACACACAGACTTCTGTTTTTTTTTAAACTCTCTTGAAGTTGATCATCACAACTTGACATTACACATGCATTTTACCAGAATAAAAAATCAAACCCAAAAAGATCAAAGAAGTAGTAGAATGACTGATTCTGAGTCTGTACGGTCCTGTCCCACTTCGCTGTGTTGCACGCCCACATGTGCACATACACAAACACACAAACCCTCCCTGTCAGAAAAGCAAGAAAAAAAGTAGGACCAGCTGAAACGCAATCACCCCTTTAAATCTCCACGGCAACCATCCCAGCACTCACTCCATCTGCTGTCCACTTTAATGACGAGGAGAAAAAGGGAGAGAAAAGGAGAAAGGGAGGAGTGGACTGTGATGAGAGGAGGAGGAGGAGGAGGAGCAGGTCCTGTGCCCGGCACAAGCCTGCTGCCATTCACCCATTCAGAACCACATCCTGACAAACAACAACATCCCCCAGCAGTCAGCAGAAACACGTCTGAAGTCCCAACACAGCAGCAGGACGGAGCCGAATCCACTCACTGATACATCACTGTGCTCAACGGAGAGAATCATGATCAAATCTGCAAAAATGTGCTTGAAAGGAACCGTTCAACAGTTCCTCACTCTCATGTTATGGTGGAGTCAGGATATAGTTAGCTTAGCTTAGCATAAGGACTGGAAACGGGGGGAAACAGCTAGCCCAGCCCTGTCCAAAGTTCAAAAATACACGTAAGAGGTCCTCTGAAGCTCACTGGTTTATCTGTACACAAACAGACGTTTCTGTCCTTCTCTCTGAACTCTGTCACCCTGAACAACCTTGGCTGCCCTCTGTCTCAACCCCGGTCACAAAGAGCTCTGCCGCTGGAGCCACATGCTGCTTCTCAAGTGTCCTTTCAACATAAAAGTCTCCTCCTCCTCCCAAAATCTTTTCTGTGAGCAGGAGAGCTGCGGCAGATGGTAATGACTGCGGGCTGACTGTGTGTGCACGTGTGTGTGTGTGTGTGTGTGTGTGTGTGTGTGTGTTTGTGTTTTTCTGTGTTCATAGTTTGTTGAGCAGGCTGCCGAGGATACGAGCACCATACTCCTGCATAACCCTTCAGTCTAAAACACATCTAAATTTTATTTATTTTATTTGTTTATCTATTTATTTTTTAGTGGCAGATTTGGTTAAAAAAAAAATGAATATAACAGACAGTAAGTTAATATTAGTCTCAAAATCATGTCAGTAAATCTAACCAAGACACAAGGGCATTATGTTTCTAAAGCCATAAAACCTTTGTTCATCTGTTCATTTGATTCAAACTCTGTTTTATACATGTTCTATCTTTGGGATCTCCTCTGTACTCTACATTTTTGGGGAAAAAAATCTCTGTTGTCTCCGCTGTAAAGATGGAGGACTTAGTTGAAGAGTTTCAGAGGTTAACGTCTGATGACTTGCTCTGTCTGATAACTATGCTAATATATTTTTTAGCTATGCTAATATCGCCCTCCATAATTACCATAAGCATGCTGCTGTTGTGCTGCAGGTCAGAACAGGCTCAGGGTCAAATGTGTACCCCTGTATGTGTGCATTCAGTCAGATTTATGTATACGCGCGCACAAACACACACACAAACACACACACACACACACACACACACACACACGTCCATTCCCTCCATCATCAGCTGTTGATGCTAATTTCTGCTTCTGATCTCCATCAGTCAGGCCTGTTTCTGCTCATGATGAATCTAATCAATAATTACATTAACAAACCTGAGGCCCCCGCACGCTGCTCTTCTTTTATTGGTGGACTGAATTGTGCACTAAAATATTCCTCAGATTACTTTCTTTTTTTAAACATCTTTTGCATTTGCATAATTCAAAAACATTCATGCAGTAATCCTACATTATCATTTTGGATATCAGTTGAGAACTTCAGTAGGAAAACAGTGTTTTTTACATGCCCAACACTGCATTATCACAAACTAATTAGATCTTAGTTGAAAGTGAAAGTGCCTTTGTTTGCATCAGATTTTATCTTTGGAAGTTACTAGACTGTAAATAAATAGATACTTTGTGATGATAAAATTATTTTTATCTGTTTACACTCAGTGTTGCAGCTTGTACAGGCAAAGCGGACTCAGAGTTGACAGCTCACACACACACACACACACACACACACACACACACACACACACACACACACACACACACACACACACACACACACACATTGCCAGCTGTTGCCAAAACACTGGTCTGCTTCTCCATTCAGTGCTGGTGCCCTCAAGGGCTTCCTTCAGACCCTACAGCGACACTGTGTGTGCGTGTTGTGCTTGAGGTAGCCAATATGGCAAATTATGAATCTTTAGCATAAAAGTTCATTCTTGAAAATAGTGGTTTGACAAAAGAATTATAAAAATAAATTTATCTCAATGTCCAGTTACTAGCTTTTTCTGGAGCTTTCAACTGCACATTGGAGATGCTACCATATTTCAGGACTTTGGACTTTGGGAGAGTTCTGGATGCAAATGATTGTTGTTTTCGTCACCAAACTGAGACTAAAATCACAATCATTTACGTAATAATGACCAGACCGGACTTGAGACTGAACTGCACAACACTTGAGTGTATGTCTCTACGTGCATTCATGCAATGTGTGTGCCGTAGATCTGATGGCTAAATGTGCTTGTACTGCGCCCCCCCCCATCCACTGCACACCCTCACCAAACAAAACTCAGACAAAAGCTAGAGCCAGCACCTCTACACCCTTATCAATGGGCACAAAGAGCAGAAAAACGACAGGAGGGGCCCCTCACAAAGGTGCACCGAGACCCCAGCTCACTCTCCTCTATTGTGCTGGAGAATGGCAAGGTCCAGGAGCAGCTGCTGTTGGCTGCACGGGACATTTGAGACGGTCCCTTTCACTAAAAACAAAGTCTGGAGCTGTGAGTGTGCAGGCTGCAGGGCTGCAGGGGTGAGGAGGGGGGAGGTTGTATACAAAACGAAAGGCACACTTTGCCAGATCAACATGGAGCTGACTCCCCAGTTATCCTGCAGATCAGCAGCAGGAGAAGGGGGGAGGGGTTAAAGTGAAGGAGGGAGCCTTTAAAGTTGACGTGAGTCACATCAGTCACCGGACAAAGGAGTCCCAGAGGTCTGCCATATGGACCAGGCACTTCATCTGTTCAGGAATCATTAGGAGAAACCCAGCCAACAGCATTTCAAGCTCTGCCCCCTTCTCTACCCGGAGACACCACATCTCTGGTTTCTGATTGGCTGCAGAGGTGTCGCCATTAACACAGTGTCTCAATTAGCCGGATAGGTAGGAGGGCACTTTGTTGTTTTAGTGCTTGAGGATGATCAGTGTGTGTCTGATCGATTAGTGTTGATGGGTGGAAAAAAGACAAATTGAGGAGTTGTGTTGAAAAATATTTTATTTCCTCTCTCTTTACAACATGTATATGTAGTTCTCCAAAATGTCAAATATCATTTTATAAGCCACAAGTCGAGACATATTAGTTTACATTTTCCTAATCGTCTAAAATCATTTTTGGTATCACTGTTTTTAAAGGTATGTTTTGATAACGTTCTTCATTTGCTTTTGTCAATCAACAGAGGACTTTTGGCTCAGCTGATTTCTCTATCAGCTATCCAGTGAAAACAATCAGTCAATGACAGAACGAGCAAATCAGATCAATGAAATAAATCAATGCATCTTGCAGGATTCATATCAAACTCACACATTAATAGCAAATGTCTTATTCCTTCACTTCAAAGTAAAAAGACAAACTGCAGCCTATTTGGGAATGGCTGTACTAATTCTCAAATACACTGCACTCACTGCCACTGCGCAGATAAATCTTCAGAACTTTCTGTCTCTTCAGTGAAGTGCCAGTGTAATACAGAAAACAGAAGAGTGCACATCTGACCGGAAAGTGCTGTTACGGCGCCCCCTAGACCCCCATGGCGGAAATTCACATCTTGCAGCAGCACAAGAAAAAGATACATGACATGAACTATGTGAAAATTAAAAAAAAAAATGTAATTCCAAGCTCAATAGTTAATATAGGTTTATTTTGAAATGTTTCTTTTAATACCCACCATTGTGATATGTACACGGCAGGTCATCTGCTGTCTTTAAATACCAGAGAATTTTTAAACGCATTCATTTTAATAACCCAGTTTATATGAAGCGGTTTCATTGTATTTTTTAAGATGAGATACTCTGATCAGTCAGAAACAGGTTAAAAAAAAACTTTTAAAGCTCCCTTTGATTGGAAGAATTTACCATTACACATTAAATCCGCAACATATTTTGGATTATTCAAAGTAACCTTTTGTCTTTCTTTTCTTTTTCTTTTCTTTTTTTTTTAACTATTTCCACCCTGACGAAAAGCTGGCGAGGTTTTGAGCTGGTCAGCGTTTAAACTGATATGCAAGACTAAATAAAGGCTCACACCAGCGCTTCTTGCTCTGCCTAAGAGCGCAGGGGGGGACATTGCATTTCATCATAATGTGCTGAGTTTAAAAATGTATTTGATTATTCTGCAATTTCATGGTTACTTGAGATATTTTGGCATCACTTGGGTCTCTATATAGACCAGATGCATGGCTTGTGCAAAAATATTAGCCCAGTAGTGCAAAAACCTTTGAATCATTATTGTCAAAGTTATAATAGTATATATAAAGGAAGATAAATATGTATAAGTATGAATAATAAGTACAAAATACCTGACACAACACAAAGAGATTATTATCTTGTAACAGGGGCCCCCACCCCCTAGTTAGGAGCCACTATTTCAAACACACTCAGGTGCGACGGGAGTTTGAGTCTGAACTCAGCCAAGAGGGGGAAAAGCCCCATGTGCAGTTGAGGGCGGTGAACACGTCATCGTGCGCCACCCAGCGGCGTCACCGTGGTACTGCAGGTTGCTGTGCTTCCAGTCCTCTCGGGCACGAAGACGTTGCTCCTCCGTTGAGCCCCGATGAGCGCAGCGCGACACCCCCACCTGGTGGTTGACAGTCGCTCCCGCATCACAGTGCATGACGAATTCGACTGCTGGCATCAGGCAATCTGGTTTTGATGAAACCTATTTTCAAATGAATGATCAGGATGATCATGACAAAATAAGGAATTCTCCGAGGTTTTTTTTAAACCCAGTAAATACATTCAGTTGAACGCGGAGCCAAAAGATAACACAAAATATTACCTACAAAAACACTAGCCACTTTTCTCTGTTTTTTTAATCGACATCCAATTCTACATGCTGACTGAGGCTATCGAGGACGTACAGACACAGGCAAACATGGATAGCTACACAACCAGTGGGCTTTCCAATAGCTACTTTCTCTAATGCCAATTCATTTCTTATGTTAAATTTGGGGCAACTTATTACTGCACTGTAATTGCATTTCTTGTCTCCTTTATTTTCCAATTTGTATTGATTCTCATTGATTTTTTTTCCTCTAAATTCTGAGGTTTGAAGGTTATTCTAATCCTTTCATTTGCCTTTAAAAAAGGACTTTGAATGACCTCTATGTCTGAAAGGTACCAGTACCTTGATCACATTTATTTTTGCCCATGGATTTTTATTTCTGATTTATATTTGTTAATTGAACCTGGGAGGAAAAAAATGGCAGATGCTTAATCCCAAAGTAAAACAAGAAGAAAGGGACTTGCACCTTACATATCTATTATACTTTCTGTTCAATTTGTAATTTCCAAGCCCAAGTCAGGGTAACCCTGATGACATCATAATGGCATCATTAGGGTTAGCTTCTCAGACTTGACAAAGCTCCTGCATGTAGACATTATTCTGCTGTTTTCACAGGCTGAGTAGCACTACACATGATGGGTAACATGAGCTTTACATGTAAAACCACTGGAGCCTTTTTTTTTTGTCCTCATCCAAAACCTCTATGCCTCTCCTCCTCCCTCACACGTTATCTGCCGCTATCCCTCTCTCCAGATGTTTCCCAGCTGCTAACAAGCACACTAACAGAAACACTTGTTTCACAGTAATCCTTTAAGTCAACACACCCTGTCCGTTGCACTGGTTAAGACACAGAGAATGGAAAAAAAAAGAAGGAATACAAAAACAAAATAGTTTCCATCTCTGGACGTGCACTCACCAGGCCATTAACCATGAATGACTAGACAATTTTAGTAATTGTTATGTTTTTTGTGTGTCCTCCTGCAGTGTCAGGTGACTTCTAAAGCGGTTTGAGCCCTGTTTCCATTTTCCTGAGCAGACAATAAAGTTGAATTTCGAACCGTGAAAGGAGAGCAGCAGCCTCAGCACATATTCCACAGAATGGGGAGCAAACCTGCGTCTCCCTGCCTCGACAACCAGACCACCCACACACGAGGACGGGCCGCATAGGGAGAAACAGGCTGCCCATGTTTTCAGCTCACAGTTTACTCAGTCAATAGAGGATGTGTGTGGTCAGAGCGCTGTGTTAGCGATTCATCCATGCTCCCTTCAGACAGACCTGCAGCTGTGAGTGGAGTATGGCAACAAACTACAGGCACTGACATGTTTAGGCCCTTATGTTCATGCACAGTCCATTCAACTGCCGACAGACAGATGAGTGAGAGTTTAAAGCACAATGACACCATTACAGCCACATTTTGCTCGACCTGGAGACACACAGTTCAGACTGAAGTGCTGTGGGTTTTTTTTCTTTTTTTCGAATCTCAGCACCAGGAAAATAGATGTTCACTTAGACATTAATAAAAATATGTTAGCGCTGATGCAATCCTTGTTAAGTTCTTAAGATCAACATTTTGGCAATTTGCCTCCTTCAGGATCAAATCCCGGAGTTAAGTAACTGACATTTTTAGCACGGGCTTTTCAGTTCACTAAGTTCACAGGAGAATCAACATGAACGTCGGTCACGTGGTAAAGGGTGGTCACGTCCAATAACCAGCAAGTACAAACTGAGAAGTTCATCCCCTACAGATCAACCTTGCCAGAATCACCCTGATACTAGCCAAGTTTACGTCCAAATTCAGTGCAAATTTTACATTAATTTCATAAACAGTTGGTGGTTCTGAGACAATACTCAGAGCTAAAAAAAACCCTATGCAACCTCCTCCATGTTATTCAGAAACAAAATGATTTGTTTTACAGGTGACAGAGTGTCTACTTCTAATATTCTCTTAAAAAGATGCTGGAATTTAACATCAATCAAAGATAAGGCACTAAAGATTCTGTCTCTGCTTTTTCCCTTCATCTTAGTAATGGGCAGACCAGTTATTCTCAGTGCACTGAGCCATTGGAATCAGTTCATTAAAAAAGAGTTGTCGCAAAGATCCGTTCACCAAATCGTTCAGTGTTTGACCCGAGGTTCAAAACACCCCCTTTGCGCGTCAGTGCCTTGCACAGCCTACTGTCTAATAGACTTGACCACTTTCTCTGTTCCCCGTACAACTGGTCTGTATTCAGGGGCGAGCAGAATGGGATTATGATCAGCAGCTCCGAGAGGCGGGAGGGGCAGAGATTTGCAGGCCCCTGGAACACAAGCGTAGCACTTATCAAGAACTGTGTCGAAATTTGTGGCACGTGTGATGTATCGCTGGAATCTTTTGAGAGATTTTTCCATGGAGCAGTGATTAAAATCTCCCAACATATACACATTTGGGGGAGTCAGGTGAAATCGGTTCCAGTCTGTCTCCAGCAATCACGATATGTTCAGAGGCAGTGTACACATGGGCTTTGCGACCGATGTAAATTCGAATAGAAAATAGCTGGGGAAATTCTCTTTGTAGATAAAGAAGGACGGAGTGACACAGCCACGAGCTCTATATCAGGCTTACACAGACTCACACGGATGATGTTTGTGGATCACCAGCGCTTGTTGATATAAATACAAGCTCCATGTCCGTGTACTTTACCGGTAATTTGTTTTTCTCTATCGAGTCTTAATGGGGTGCCAAAACCGCTAATAAAGAATTGCATGACCACCTACACGACTGTCAAGCCAAGTTTCTGTGAAATGCTTCCATCTTGGTGATGGAAGCATTTCTATATTCATGTGTGTAGTTAACATCCGCTTGAAGTTCATCTATCGTGTTTCTCAGGTAGCAGACGTCGCTGAGGATGACAGAGGGCAGCGATCTGGTTGATTGTCCTGTTTGAGTTTCATTCTGAGTCCTGCTCTCCTGCTCAGTTTCCTGGTTCGTCTCCTCCTCCTCCTATGTGTCCTCTTTCTTGTTATTTGGAGTTTGGGAGAGTAACCCAGCTGGAATATTCCATACATAATTAGTCAGGTTAGTTTGCAGGTCCCGCAGGCTAATAGGAATTACCTCAAGTATCCGGGCTGTCGGTCGCCTCCGAGTAGATTGTCCTTAGTTTCCCAGCCAAAGGTGGGATGTAGTCCCAAGCAGCATAAAATCCAAAACAGTTTGTGTGTATCCACGGCTAATTGAGTTCAAAAGGTGATAAAAGTAATAAAAAAGAAAAAAGAGCAGCAAATCTTTGTTTGGTCAGTGGTTGGAAGACCATGAAACACTGGCTTAAAAACAGTAAAATGCAATAAAATCCACAAATCGACAAAGAATATATACAGATTAGCAGCGACACACACACATGTGAGTGTATCCTCATAGCTGCCCTCTTTTCAAAACAGTAACATTGTGTGTGTGTGAGTGTGTGTGTGTGTGTGTGCGCACACACTCGGTAACAATAAATGTTAGCCTATGCATATAATATCAATCTTGATAATGTCTTATATCTGGATTGCAATCCAAGACCAATCCCGAATCAGCTGTGTATTTGCTGTCTTGAACGAACCCCGTTCCTCCTGCGAATGAACGACTTGAATCATTCACTCAGTGAGTCGCGACTGACTGCGAGCTCAGCTGAACTGATTCAGAACTGATTGAGAACGAACTGTTCGCTCACGCAAAAGATTTGTTCTTTCGAACGAAACATTCGTGAGCGACACAACACTTCTTCGTCTCCCTCTCTTAACCTCTCTCTCCCCCTGTCTCCGTCCCGGGGTGCACACGAAACAGACTGGAAGTCATTTCAGAAAGAAATTAACACAGGAGTCTAATACTCTAATGCTCCCACACAGCAAATTGGATCCGTGCGCTTCACTGACTCTGAGTATCAGTGTGTTGCAGGACACAAAGCCTCCTGCAGCTAGTCAGAAACACAGACCCGGGGGGGGGCACTGGTAAACTCTCAGACTGAAAAAAGAGGTGAGTGTCTGGTCTGGGATAGTTAACTTCAGATGTATAAGAACTCACAAGACATGGCCAGAGTATATGGACACCTGAATATTAAACCCACATGTGAAACATCTCAGTCTGAAACCATGGGCATTAATCTGCTGCTATAAGAGCCTCCTCTTCTGGTTTCAGGAGTTTCTCCGGATTTTAAAAATCTGGCTGCAGGGATTTGCTCCCACTCATCCCGAAGAGTTTTGGTGAGGTCCCACACAGAAACCAATCAAGTTCCTCCACACCGACTTGGGACAACCGTTTCTCTACTGTATCGGGGCACTGGTATGTTGAAATAGGAAAGGGCCTTCTCCAAGCGTTGTCACAAAGTTGGAAGGACACAGTTGTCTAAATTATCACAGCCCCAGAGCAGAAGTACACAAAAGTAAGTTAATGTAGTTTCTACGTGACAAACTTGCAAATGCAAATGCAAATGCTAATGATAATAATAATAATAATAATAATGATAGTAAAATAATAACAACAAAAAAGTGGTAATGTTAGGACTTTTATTTTCATTTTAGTGTTAATTGAGTTTTTTTTTGGGGGGGGGTGGGCTAAGGTAAAATATTTTGGCTAAGTAAAGGACAAAGTGTTGGTCAGGGTTGTTTTTTTTCTATTATTACTAAATTAAATATATGAATAAATAAATAAATATTAACTCTAACACTCCCAAAAGACATGTTCACTCCTCTCAGAAGAAAAATAGATTAAACTTTTTTTTATTTTCATACAGAGAAACACAGACTTCCTGAGTGATCAGGCTGCACCAAAACACTTCTTAAATTCTTAATGGACAACTCTAACTACTAATTCAGTTGAGTTAAATAGACTTTCACAAGTTCTCCCTTGAGGTAAAAATCTTGTTACATCTAAACCTAAATCAGCACATTCATGACTTTCCACTTTATATTGCTGTAATGTTGTAATACGTTTCATTACTTTGTTGCCCTGTCGCATGAATGTTAATTAGGTTTGCTGGAAAAACCTCTGTTCCAACATGGACACACAGCTCGTCAGTACAGAGACATTGGTTGGTACTAGAAGATGTGGATGAGGTTGAGCTCAAGAAGCTACTGAAAAATACTGTTAGTAGTGTTGCAGTTTTGTGTTCAGTATCAGTATCACTATCACTCACAACATTAAAACTGGTTACCGCTTATAATGTTGTAAAGCGGTATATATATATGTATGTATGTATGTATGTATGTGCGTGTGTGTGTGTGTGTGTGTGTGTGTGTGTGTGTGTGTATGTATTCATACTGAAGGACTTTTGGATATGTCACAATAGGAAAAACACTAATAAAACAAAAATAATAAATAATTCCATTCCATTAAGCTGCTTCGGTTTCAGGGCCTTGGTATTTTTTATGCTAGTTCACTTGAATAGAACAGAGCCATAGATAATGTTATTAGCAATACCTATGCTTTTTCTACTATGACAAGTGAAAATGGGATAATGCTGTGTAAAAGGTTTATTTCTAACCAACAAATCCTGACAGAGCTGCTTGGAATACAGGCTTTAAGGCTTTACAGGCCCTAAAGCTTGGTTTGAACCTAATTTTATCCGGTGTCGGGGCTCAGATGTAGGAAGATGACCATTTTGTTTTTGAAAGGGTCTTGTCATTTAGAGGTAGTTAACATACATGTGTTTGTCCACAAAATGTCAGCTGATGACCTTTGAAAGGTCTTCATATGGCTGGATTTAGAGTGGAGTGTGTGAACCTTCAGCTGATATTAAACCATGAAAGTCAAAGGTTGGATTTACGAGGTTTTGGCAGGACGGCGGGTGTCTGTAGGCATGACGGACACATTAAGAACACCGACTGCATCGCTGCACTTCTGTCGAGCTCCTTAAACAATTTCCCCACAGCTCATTTTTAACCTGCCACATAGCCGTCATCGTTTAGCCCCATAATTCCCCAAATTCACGCATAATCAAACAAATTAGCCTTTATGCTAATTTCTTATGACTCAATTATGTTAAAAGCCTGGCTTGAATGACAGTCATAATTACAGTCATAAAGCTGGCAGAAATATTACCGGCGAATAATACGGTAATGGATATCAGAGGAGCAGACTTCATCTGCTCTATAAAGACTCTGCTGAGTGGGTTAGAAGGAGTAAATAAACTCTGATGTGTTTGCTGATGAACTGTTTTTGTCCTACAGCCCTGCTGAGGATTCACAGAGGTCAGAGCAACAAACACACTAATGGACGGAAAGAGATGTGATCTGATTTCAGCTGTGTGCCTTTATTTACCGTCTGTCTGTTTTCGAATCTTTTGAAAGTGTGATGTTTTATAGATTTTTTTTTTTAACAAAAGATGCTGTCTTTACCTTATTACCTGGATGTGTGTGTGACTTCTCAAGGTTTTAAAACTTTAATTTAATATTGTGAAACGGATCGATGACTTGCAGAGCCCAGAAATAATAGGCATAATATCTGTGCTGTGAATCGTCTACTGGTTGTTGACAGTGGTGTGTGGAATCTCCCTTGATGTATGTTCAACAAGTCCCCCAATTTGTTTGTCCAGGCCCTCTACACCATAGAAGCATTTTTGGGAACTGTCGCCCATAGCGGCCTTCCAAAACCGTTACAAATCACTGCTGAAAAGTAAAAACCAATTTATGACGTGACACCACCATGGTTATGCTTTGGTTAGCTTTAGGCACAAACACGACTTGGTTAGGTTCAGGGAAAAATTATGGTTTGGGTTAAAATAAGTACTTGTACTTTGTTGCTCTATTACAACGTCACCTAACTTCTTCCTTTGCCCCTGTCATAATTACTATGAACACTAGAGGGCTTTGTCATTTGAACGTGAACATACATCATTCTGGAGCACTTGCCGAAACGACTGACGTTCTGGGAGGACTGTCTCGTACATTGACTGTGTGGTGGAGGAAGTCGTGGATCTAGTGGATTTGTGAGGATACCCTCGATTTGGCATCCTGGCGAGATCAGAGCTCGCAATCCCGATGGCCTGAGGAAAAAAAGTTGCTCTTGAGTCTTTGTGTGCTGGTTCTGAGACAGCAGAGCCGCGTGCCGGACTGCCACCACCGAAAGAGTCAGTTCAGGTGTTTCGAGAGTGCTTCATAATCTGGTCTGCCCTAGCTCTGCACAGCCAGTCACAGCAGATTGGTGCTGTTTCTGTACCAGGTAGTGTTTCTCCCTGCCAGGATGCTTTCAACAGCACCAGGGTTAACTGTATTCAGCGTTTTTGGAGAAACCTTGACTTTTCTAACCTGCCTGAGGTGATAAAGTTGTTGCTGTATGCGTCGCCCACAACAGGCTCCTATGTGACGTTGATCCCCAGATACCGTTGTTGATGATGAGACTGACCACTAGTGTGTCATCATCAAACCTGACTATGGGGTTTGAGCAGTGTCTGGTCACGTAGTCATGTGCACAGTGACTGAGGATCGCAGAGATTGTGGGTGATTGCAAGTTGATTCCAGGAGAGGGAGTCTGGACCTGGCACTGTGGCAGATGACTTTGTCAGCTGGTGCTTCAAGCACCAGCTGAAGGCGAATGTCACTAAAACAAAACGCATGGCTGTCGATTCCCAACATCACATCTTCCCACAGTCACCACTCACGTAGGACAAAAAGTGGATGCTGTGGAACAATTATTGACAAAGCTGCTGAGTTTCAACAGAAATACAGAGGCAACCCAACACAGTTCTTCTGGCAACATGTTGATTGATATATCTGCTTATAACAGCGGGAGTCCTCGTGAGGATCATGTCTGATGTTTTGAAGCCGTGGAAATTTGTGACAAAATGAGATATTTGGCATTTAAAACTGCAGTTGGACTCATGACAGATAGCAGTAAAAAAAAAGAAGGACATCAAATCATGGTAGTTTCTCAAAGGATGGCAGGAGCTCAGAGTTCTTGTTGACAGAATAATGAGACCTTAAGAGACCTTACATTAGATTTCCTTGGGGAATGATTTTTCTTTGTCTCAGGACGGATTGATTGTGTTTTGGAAATAGTTCTTTCACTCCCTGGCTCCTCATTGTTAGGGTCAGAAGTCAAAACACAACACTTGGCTGTTCACTGTGGGGGATTTTTTTGTGATAGTTTCCTCCATGTTGCGTTCCTATTGTGCATCATAACAAAGCATGCAGGTCCGTAATGTTCTATCCCTTAACTGTTGTGTTGATGAAAGCAGCGCCTGATAGATGGAATCGGAGCAACTGCAGAGTAATTGCATTTTTTAGGGCCCTCAGATGAATTATCCAGTGCTGATCTGTCTTTATAATACTGAAACTCAGGCTGTCATTTGCGGTGAGGGATGTTGCTTGACACTGGTGTTTGCACAGCTGCAGGGGGTCATAAATTATTGCTGAGGACATGCGCACATTAGTTCAAGTCTTTCATCATAAGTTCTCAAACAAGATAGCTTCCTCCTCCCCTGCATGTCGTTGAGGAAGATCTCTCTCACATTCTCCGTGTCCCTTTAGCCTACTCTGTCTACTTCTGCGTATTTTACCTATTTGTGCAGTTTTGCAGGACGAAGTTAAAATATCTGATGTTTTGCAGTATAAAGAGCAATCCACGCCCACGGTGCTTTCTGAAGAGCTTCTGGAGCTTTTCAGACATCTGTCAGTCTGTCTATCCATCGGCGACTATCCTGACCAGGAAAATTACATCAGTGGTTGATTATTCAGACACTTGAAATAGTTTTCCATTCATGCAACCTCTTGTGGTTGTGTAAATAACCGTTGTCTCTCAGTAGCAAAAGTGGACTTTTTTGCTACTGAAAAAACATAATTAAAACAAGAGCACTAGTTGTGCTCTTGTATTAGTGCAACAATAAGTCTTGTAGAAGATGTTTGAGGACAACAGCCCTGTTTCCTTTGTGTTTACATTCCAATGACCTGAACTTGTGAGAGTCTGTAAAGCTTTGGTACTAGGTTCCGCCTTGTGTTTCTGCAGTGTTTTACATATATATTGGATATACATCCTGTGCTGTTTGGTAGGCACGTGAAGTTGAGGGACACATATGAACAGATAAAGTGGTGCTAATATTGTTATTGAATTTCCTTCATATTTACACAATATACATTTTTATTCTAAGTATCGTTAAAATTCATTAGGGGTGTATGCACAGTCATTTCTGAGGTTCTTTTTTTCGAGAGAGAAAATGAAATACAGCGATGAAATGTGGGGTCGGTATGGAAACATTGTATGATTTTAAAACCACATATGCTATACATGCCCAAAGTATAGCATAGCAAGCAGTTCATCTGCTTGACGAATCCTGATCAACAGTGCTGCCAGCAGCTCCAAGAAGAATACTACGAGAATGGACTGACTGTCACTGGTAACTCCACAGCTGCTCTATAATTGCGTCCCGTAACCCGGGCGGCGAGCAGTGGAAAACTAGAAGGGCACTCCGAGAGCGCAGACCTCCGCCAAGGCCAAACAAGATACGCCAGACTTCAGAGATTCTAATTCATATTAAATACTCCAGATCTGCATCAGAGTTGAATGGGTTCTCCCCTGGCCCATGCCCCGTCCCTCCACCAAGTTCGGTGCAAATCGGTTCAGTACCTTTTGCGTAATCCTGCCGATAAATAAACCAACCAACAAAAAGACACAGGTGACAACTTAACCCCCTTGGCGGAGGTAACAAAAGCACTTCTATTTAAACAAATGTATGAAAAGACACCCGCTCTAAAAATCTTGCATTCTCCCAAAATGTGTCTCATTTGTCGCCTACTGATGTTCAGAAAAAAATTGCCTTTTTGCAGTGTTTTTGACGCTCCCCGTCATAACAAAAACCTATGTGCTGTTTAATCGGCTCATTGATATGTCACATCTGCCATAGGTGGATTATCATGGCATCAGATTAAATAAAAATAGACTTGTAAACATTTTTTTCTGTAAAAATTCAAAGAATTCATTTTGGCAAACGCACATAAAATCAGATTAGACTTTTCTTTAATTAATAGATGTGAGCAAAAACAAAAGTGTTGAAATTCGAGTGAGGATGACTATTAATGTGCAGATCTGTAAACCAGTCTTGGCTCTAAATCTGAGTAAGACATATTGACACTAAAATGACCATGATACACTGAATGTGTGTGTGTGTGTGT
The DNA here is from genome assembly GCF_016859285.1 of Xiphias gladius. Lineage (NCBI taxonomy): Eukaryota > Metazoa > Chordata > Actinopteri > Istiophoriformes > Xiphiidae > Xiphias > Xiphias gladius. The sequence goes on from NC_053419.1 coordinate 4,843,414, forward strand.
GTGTGTGTGTGTGTGTGTGTGTGTGCGCGGATGTGTTTACGAGTATGTCTGTGAGTTGATGCATGTGTGGGATGCCCTTAATGTCTCTCTGTCACTCTTAACGACTCCTCATTCTCGCTGTGAGCAGGATATGGATCACCGCCGCACGCCGCTCCGCTGCCGCTGTTCAGCGTCTGATAACTTTGTCCAATTAGATGACAGAAGCTGCTGACACTCACCGCCTCAGCTCGCTTCTGAGGGTGACAAATATGACAATTACCCAAAGTACCAGGCGCTGCTGTTCATTCCTTATTAGAGAATTAATCAGGACCAGGAGTGCTGGGGCCCCAAGGCGCCGGCACTTCTAGAGCCGCAAGGAAGGAAGGCTGGGGGTTATTCTGCATGTTGGCTTCGTGTCTTATAAGAGTTGAAATTGCTTGTTGCGGTTGGGTAAAAACAATTGAATATAACTGATGAGCAACCTGTGGTATGAATACAAAAATGCAATTGTGCAAATGTGCTTTTACAGAAACACCACTATCCTGATGATCAGAAATGCTTTGGATTGTCAAATTCTATTACAAATTGGAAATTGAAACAAAAAGTAGTGATTTAATTGCAAGACATGAAGACTCATAACACTCTACAGTTTGATTTTTCACGATCACACGGGCCAGATGGGATTATCTACCCAGCCGTAAAAAAAGTATTTTGGTTCATATGTTAGGGCATTATGCACTCTTTGCTGAAACCTTGTGTCGGCACTACCTTTGACAAATTTGGTGTAAACCTCACTTCACTACTCCAACAACCTGGTAACGATTTAAACCAGCAACCTTAGTGCCTGGTCACACATTTCAATCTGGTTTTGATTTTGCATAGGTTTATTAGCATTTTAGAGAAACATCATTTTCTAGATGTAGCACATACATTTACTTAAGGTTGTATCGTTAACAGTAGTCAACTTTATCTTTAAGTTGCATGAATATAACTTTCTTTTCGTTTCCGCCTTCACCATTCAAAAGATGCCTCCCACGGCAAGGTCTGAAGAGATAACGTCAGGTTTTAGTTACTATGGACCCAAGTTGTAGAATTCCCTCCCTGACAATCCCAAGGTGGCTGATACACCTTTAGCTTTTTAGAAGAATCTGGAAATCTGGCTTTTAATTTATATTTTATTATTTATTTTATTTTGCTCACCTTTATTATTTTAAACATATTTTCTCTGTATTGATGTCCTGTCTTTATTGTAATTTTCTTTATTTTTAATCCTGTAAAGCACTTTGTTGACTTTGTGTTTTAAAAAGTGCTATACAATAGAGCTATTATTATTATTATTATTATTATTATTATTATTATTATTATTATTATTATTATTACACTGTGACAGAGGAGGGTTGCACAAAATTAAAGGGTGAAACACAGCTAATACTATGGCTCTCTCCATTTGGGACCAGGTTTTCTCTGTTCTCTCAGTGGGGGGCATCAAGGCAGTGTGCAATTGGTCAATGGCCTGAATTCATGTGTCAGATTTCAAAAATTTGAACTCTACATGGAAGCAACAGGCCTTTAGTTCGTCTCCGCAAGCTAATCCACAGATCATCACAATTAAAGCTACAATATGCAATTCTGGAAATCAAGCTAGCATGAGCGTGATACTTAAAGGTGACCACGCGGCCCCGCACACCCTTCCCTCTCCCTGCTCCGTTACGTTTTGCCAAGCCCTTCGCCTACATCATTGTCATGTTTGCTGTCTCAGCTAATGCAGGAATCTGCAGCTTTAAAAGGGAATATCTCTGCACTGCTGCCAGGAAGTTCAATGAGTCTGGGTCACGGAAAACTTTGACAGCACCTCTTCACATTATGATGTGTTTTGGAGCATATTTCAACTGAAAAATATTCCAAAAAAATTACAGACTGTAGCTTTAAGTTGCAATGAATTTGTGGCTCTGAAGACATACTGTACTTTGTAATGACTCCAACAGAAAGCTTCATTGATTAAAAGTAAAACCAGACTGTAGGGATCAAAGCCACAGAGCTCAGATAATAGCAAGTATTTTTGCAATATTTATAAGGAGGTAAGAATCTGGCAGAAAGTTTATTTTTTCATCGAAACAGCAGCAACATGAGTAGGACATAGACGTGGCTGAATAGAGGACATTGGATGGTATGTGAAGTACTTGTGGAACATATAACTTCCTCAAAAATTTTGTCACACTGCAGGACAGACAAAACATACAGATATAAAAAACGAAGCTCCAGCTGCAGTGGGGACCTTGACCAGTAAGCATTTCTTAGCAATCTGTGAGCTGGATAAACAACTCCACATGTGGTCCTTAAGTTCAGGCCTGTAAATGGATTTGTCGAAGCTGCTGTCATTCTGTCAACAAGCATGAGACATCCAAGACAAACACAGATTGGAATAAGAATGAACAACACGTACACTCTGTCAGTCTTTGGTCTGTCACATGACTTAATTGTTGTAATAGACATTTCTCTCTCTGCAGTTTTGCATGTTGTTTTAGTGTTTCTTATACTTTTAATGATGCTGCTTTGTCTCGCTGAAAAAAAAAACATTCTAATAGTAAAAGAGAATCATTAGACTTCAGTTCGCACGTACGTGCGTCAAATTTTGGTTTCTTGTCTTTTTTTATTACTTACAGGAAAGACACTAAGGGCAAGCTTCTTTACCTACACTGCCAGTCAGCCGTTTTTCAACACACTACATTTCAACAATTTTGGTCATATGTAATACACCCTAAAATAAAAAAATTGTAAATTAGGAACACATTTTTGTGATAATACCTGGTATGCGCTGACCTTCAGGGCCAAACTTGGCCCCTAAAGTGCGGGCCAGCAAGGTTGAAAGTACTTCCAATCTTTGACTCTTATTTTACTGTTCAGTAAAATGTCAGCCATCTTTTTTAATGATTTTAAACAATTGTTTGCATATCTCTTCCAGAGGAACCTCCTAAACCCTGACCAGTCTGGGTTCAAGCTACTTCACTCAACTGAGATGACCCTCTTTGCAGTGACAGAGGCTCTTTGCACTCTAGTGTCTGCCTGTCTGTTGCATGCCTCTACCCTTAAAGGGTTGGTTGTCTGAGTCTCTGCACTCTCTCTGTTTGCTTCCTACCTGATGGGTCATGTCTGCCACTTGTCAAGGACAGGATCAGTCAGTGAACCATGTAGCCTGTTACCTTGAGTTCCATAAGGCTCAAGTCTGGGCCCACCTTGCTTCCCCCTAAACACAAGGATGCTTCTTGCTGCCAATCACATGGCTATGACTGCTATGCTGACAGCATCCACCTTTTCTTGTCACCCATGCAGACCCATCTTGCTTGAGCTTCTCTGCAGTTATTCCAGAAAGCTACACACTAGAAAATGTGTTCTGCTCCCTGCAGCCACAGTGCCACTCTACACTCCAGGGCGACCATTGTGCTCCTATGCCTCTGGATGATTGGCTGCCCCATCACACCGAGGACCCTGTGGTTGCTCATTTTAGTCAAGTCTCCTCTCTCTCCTGGCCTCATAGTGGTGATGTGGTCGCTTTTTAAATCAAGACAGCAGAGTCAGAGGATTTGGCAAATGGAGGGCTGTGCAGAGAGCGCATTTTGAGGGACCGCAAAGAAATTATTGCAGAAAGTGATGACTGGCTATTCAGTAGATTTCATTTGCAAAGGGTAATCTTATTTGATTTCTGTCATCAACTCGTCCCATTTTGGAGAGGCCACCAGATGCACAAATGACATCCTCCTGCACACCCAAGTCTTGCCAGTTCTGCAGAACTCTGAACAAGTGGTGCATGAACTGGCAAATCCCGTAAATCGTCTTGAAATACGGTAAAAATCATTTGTGTTTCTCATTTCCGTGAAAGTATCACCATTAGGGATGATTTCACTCAGGGATGACTCACCTATTACTACCAATTTTGCTATCAGCACCTGAAGTTGATATGGTGGACTGCCGTTTGCCTGTGCCACTTGTTTTTCTTTTTGTGGGCACACATTATTTTCTTTTTAACTTCTGCTATTCTAATTTCTATATAATTTCTTATTTCTTATAATAGCATAGAGCCCAGCTTTACACGAGTTCAGCCGTGTAGTGTCTGGGATTTGTCACTGCTGATAGCGCACAACTGTGTCAGGTAATATTTGGAACTGAGCGTTAATTAGCTTATTCTTGATGGTTTCTCCTTGATCTACAGGACTCAGTTAATGTCAGAGGAGAGACAATATAGCATGCACTGTTTCCCGTGAAAGAAGATTACGTCCTATTAAATACGTAAATGCAAAGTACTTTCACTTTTCCCATTCTTCTGCCATGCACCTCTGTCACTGTCATTGTCTTTGATGGCTTTGCAGTAATGGCCACTATTACAGTAGCAATGAGGAGAGCAAAGCTGTGAAACCATAATTTAGTTTCACAGTTTTCTTCTCCTCATCGCTACTGTAATAGTGGCCATTACTGCTGAGCCATCAAAGACAATGTCATCATGATCATTGCCTTAATTATGATCCTAACCATTAGCATCCATACCTGATTTGATTTTAAGATCATTGCCTGGTGGTGAGCTTCGTTATGTTGGTATATTTATGAAGTTGTGAAGAGTCACTCTTCACGGACATTCAGTTACTCACTTTAATTCACTTACCTGTCGTGAGGAGCACTAATCAGCCCCTGGAAACAGTTATATGATGTCTTCTGTGGCTCTGGAGGGAGTGCTCCAAAGTTTGAAAAACTATCCCTGACGATGTCGTAGCGATGTCTTCAGGGTTATTGCAGCTTGAGCTCGAGACTACAAGTTATTAACGCGAAGAATGTGTTTTAAACTCAAGGTGTGGAGTGTGGAGAAAGAAGTGGGTGATTACCAAGCAGGGAGGGGCTAAGAATAATCTGTTGAGTTGTATTTATGGAAAATGTAGTATTTAGTGTTTTTGGAGTCCAAAGCATCAGGATATCTCCCCCTCCACTGCTTCAACTTTGTACATTCTTTTCAAAATCTGTCTCTTGTGAGCCCATCAACTTTACGTAAGTGTAATACTAAATGATTGGAAAACAAACCACTGGAATTTGCAGTTGTTATATTGGTTTTAGTTATATATTAAATTTAGTTAATCTTGTTGTCATATTTAAACTCAAAAGTCATTCAGATTAAGGCAATATGATTATGAATATGATATCAAATGAATTTTTATTCCTCCTGTTGCGACAGACAGACTTTTCTGCACATGACTCGTACGACAGGTCTGGACCACTGGATAATTTTGTCCGCACCCAAGAGAAAATTTTACGGATAATAAAATTGGTGAATGCCAAAAACTCTCTCAAATCACTCACAAGAGCCACTTGAGAACAAATCTCTTCATACAAATGGTTCTTACAGGAGGTCCACTGTTAGCTGTTGTGAAATGACCTTTAATTTGGTGACTTGGGCAACGACATCGCTCAAACCTATCTTGAAATGATGTCCAAAACGTCTTTATTTTTCATTCAGCTCCTGAATCTTTCCCAATGACATCAGAGCTCACCTGAGCACCTGCAGCTCACCTGTCTGTGTTGCTCAGGCTGCTGCTGACAGGATTTTCAGAATAAAATGATGCTCGACATTAATCAACAAATCAGCTGGACAAGCTGTGGCTAATTTACTTTATAAATAAGATTCACATCTTAATGACCCACGTGCAGCAATAACTCTTGATCTACTCATGGAAAGGGGGACGGGGGCATTAAACAGTAAATATTTTTACCCACTAATGTCAAAGATGATACATTTTTATTAGCTACTTACACCTCGGTTCTTTAAAAAGGAACTGATGTCTTAACTTGGTTTGGGAGGCATTTTCACCAACAGTGATAAAGTTTTTTAATAAAAAGACATGTCTGAGCAACGATCCCAAACTAGCTAACAACACTAATCCCTGTTATTTAAATATAGTATCAACTGATGTTAGTTTTTTCCAGTGAAGACGTTTTCAATTCTGTGATGTTTGGAGCATTTAAATACTTAATGCTTCAGATTTACGACAGCAACTCCACTACTGTCACTACTCCACTGCTGCACCTAGTCAACAATGCGTAACGCAGTTTGAAGATGAGGATTGACAGATCAAGTATCCCATATCCCAGTCTTTCACTCTTTATAAAAATAACCAATGTTTGGCAGAAAACACCCAAACCTGCCCCCCCTGCATAGATCTTACTGGTAACAATTTGTGGAGTTAAAATGGCAAGATTGTTTGAGATGGGTAAAAATTTTGATAGGGAATTTTCAGTAACATTTTTTACAGTGTTGAATTAACACTTGATAGCGTGGAACTATATAAAAACTTGGCCAGTGTTAATTTAAATCTATTAGTTGATTTAATACCAAGTAGTTGCTGTGCATCATTCATTTTATTACTGACACCTATGCTTTAACCACTGGGACAGGACAAAATGTGGTCTGATAACAGGGCCTACCTGTGTTCCACTTTGTTTCAAGTTCATGTTTTCGCAGTTTTCTTCTCCTCATCGCTACTGTAATAGTGGCCATTACTGCTGTTCATGTTCAAGTTCATGTTTTCTTTTTTAAGTAGTTTGTCATTTCTTTGGTTACATAATGCTACAGGACTATGATATTTTTAATATATATATATATATATATATATATGTATATATATATATATTGCTCATTGTTCAAAAAAGTATTAGAAATGGGTATTTCCTTCCAACTTGTTTCATTTAAATGTATGTTTTTTTTGTGGCTCTTTGTGGGAGCTTTATAATGGACTCCATAATGGCAGTATTTTCTCTTGCAATACTAAGAACCAGCTGGAAAAGCCATTCAAACTAATATCCTTGATTAATGACAGATATAATATCCTCAGTAGCCATAATGTGTTGCAATGGTTTTACTTCAGGGTCAGTCTTGTGTATTTACACAGAATGAAAGTTGTTTTTTTTCCCCCTGTATCTCATATTCCAAGATATAAAGTTAAGATAAAGTTTGTCAGGTGTATAATACTTTTCTCATTTCTTTTTAACAATCAGACTGTTTCTAGGCCTTTAATCATTGTTTATTATGTCTGGACTTAACAGAAAACATGCTTTCTCATCAGCTGACACACTTGACTGGCATTCACATGGACACATTATTTTCCTCTCAGGAATTCTTCCCTGCCGGCGACCCGGAGTGTCTCATCCATACTCATGGGATGACCGATACCTGATCCCGTCCAGGAACCTCCGAGATCTTCCCAGCCAAAAGGTACACTTTGTTTAATGAATAAATAACGGTTCGGCCTGGCATGCCAGATCACAGGCGAACATGTTTTGAGTTAGTTCACGGCAGGAAGAGGTGACACAGATACTGCCGGGGAAATACGATGAGAGCAGGAATAACATTTACGGGGGGAGGAGAACATCAGAGCAGGTTTGGTGGAGAACTCGCTCACATTAAGACACAAGGGAAGGGTGTGTTTTTGATGTAGAATCAAGCTGAGAGGAAAGGCTCAGTTCAAATGGACAATAACTGTGCAGAAAGTGGTCACTGGTGAGGAGACGACTGATGTCTTACAGACATTCACAGTATATTGCTCCACACATTGCTCCACAATATATTTGCTAACATACTGATGCCAATTGACTCTTTGCTAAGCCCCGTCACTTTGTTGTTAGCCACTGCTAGTCCGTCAAGCTGTCGGAGCTAGCATTGCGCCCACACTGTCATTAACTGCATGCCCTGAAGAAATATTATCCAATTTTTGGAAAAATGAAAAAGCAATTTCAGAGAGAAGCAGAGAGAAGGGTCTGCTGTATGCGTTTGAGGGATATATTTCCAGGATTTCAAATTGACTCAGCAGCAAATACACTATTATTGGCCAGTCAGTGTTCGAGGGGCAGGACTTAGTGAAGGCTCAATTAGAACCATATAAAGTATGCATGAGGCTGATGGGAATGTCATTATTTTTGCATGTATTTGGTCATAAACCAAAGTGTGGAAGTGCTATTCCATCCAGCAGTTGTAGATACATCTCACGCAAAACCACAAACGCCCCCCTCATGGTGGCACTACAGGAAAAGTCAGGGGATCAACATAGTCCTTAGGATACAACATCTGGGGACCATGAATATCATTTAAAGTTTCATGGTAATCTATTGAATACTTTTGACATATTTTAATCTGGACCAAAGTAGTAGTCCAACCAACAGACAGACCAACATTGTCATCCCTAAAGCCATGCTACTAGCATGGCAAAAAATCTGTGAGCGAGAAAGTTAGAATTTTAGTCACGGTAAGGGCCCAGCTTGCTCTCTTGGGCTTTTATCCAGCTTCCCCACTCTGACTGTGCTCTCACTTTCCAACATTTTAGTTCAGTGCTATGTCTCCTCAAAGTAACTCTTGTGGTTGAATTGATTTTTCTCAGTTTTCAGGAGACTTGCAAACATCTGGCTTTCAAGATGAAAATGCCTTTCACAGACTAGCAATGAACACTTTCAGCGTGCTGAGTGATTTGACTTGTTTAGATGTCCACATATTGGATATATGTATGTGTTTTGGAATAGAAGTCTTGAGGTGCTCAGATGAAATATTTTGTTTGGTTGAGGAGGTTCATGCTTGAGTAGAAGCCTCCGGGGCCCTTCTTTTCAATTGGCCCAACTCCTCATGTCACGACCCTGTTGTGACCCTCATCATTTCTCACTTCCCGCTCTGCATTTTCCCACCGAAATAATGACACACTCCTGATGGTCTCATAGGCCATTTTGATACAACTTCTGCCACCTTATTTAATTTCAACTCAATAGGTCAGAGTCATTTCAAAGATGTTTTCCCACTTGTCCTTTTCAAAATAAACTTTTCCCTGCTGTTTTAGTGATACAGTGAAGAAAATAAAAGGGAAGGCTTGTTCTCAGATAAAAATTAAGTGTTAAATATTATTTAAACTGCAGGTGAAATGTGTTTATGGGTTAGTCCAGGGGTTCCTTTTGGAGTGCCAACCAAGTCAAATAAACATCACGCTAAGTGTCAGCGCTTGTTCCTTCATTTACCCACAAAAGTCAAACATGCCACAGTCATATTTTATGCTACTAGTGTGCACCTCTCTGGAGAGTTTGTTGTACATGTTTAACTGACTTCTAATGACTGCTCATGAAACAAATTTCCTGAAAGAAAGGGCTGAATAAGAGCCTTTGTTTAAATGAAGCGATGTATAATTTAGACACCTGAGAATTTTCATCTTCAACCATTAAGCAGGGAGAGAGAAAAGCTCAAGAGATGCGCATAACATTTCCCAGGATATGCATTTAAGGCCATCATACGTCAGTGAGTAATGTGTTTTCTCCACTGGGTTTATCACCCTGACACTGAGGGCTTTTTTCTCCCACAATTATTATTGCCCTTTTGCATTATTCATACCAGTGGTGTCATGTAGATGATATATACATGTTCTTATTCTTTACATACATGATATGGCTGGCAGTGTCTGGCTGCCCAACACTGAACCAGATTTCAACTGCTTGCTAGGTTTTCATAAAATTTACCGGGGATCTTCATGGTCTCCAAAGGATGTGTCCAAATTAATTTAATGAGTTATATCCTCCAGCACCAGTATCAGGACAAAATTTCACCTTTAAAAAGAATGTTTTCATAGAAGATATATAGTAAAGCGATGGCCAGATTTACTTGGAATTTCTGTCGATATTTATCATCCACACAGAATGAATCTTTGTGATTTTGGTGGTCCACTTAGTTGTCTTCCACTGCCAACCTCAGGCCAACATTTCAATGTATACAAAGAAATATAAAGGATCTAAAAGACAGATTGTCATGAAAATCTTTGATCGTCTCCCCAGAGGATGAACCCTTTTAATTTTAATGACCCCATTGACTTTCCTTTAGCACCAACCTCTGGATAAACTTTATATTTTTAGCCACACTGCTGCCTATACTATATATTGTAGGATATGAATTGCAACATTTAGGGAAAAAAAAAACTTTTTTACTATCATTTTTTACCGTGATCCAAAAAACCCAATTCTTCTGTTTCACCTTTTTAATTTTTTAATTTTTATTTTTTCTATTTTTAGTCTGGCTTTTTTTTGTTTGTCACTATGCGTATTCAGTAATCAGCTTTCCATGTCCATACAGTGGGAAACTGAGAGAAATGACACAAAGACAGTTAACATAAAGATCGATTAGACATCCATTAATTAAATAGTAATCAATACTGTTTGGACACAACACTAGATGAAATGGTCTTGTAGGATGATATTTGCGCAGTTTTAAGCTTACCATATCAGTCAAACTACAGTTAAGACAAAGGTTGATGTAGCTTGTTTTCAAACATGCGGGTCATCTAAAGGGCTGTAATCAAGTGGCGGTGACTGATTGTGTGATTGCTGGTGTTGTTATTGTTGGCACCATTGGTTCTCATTCTCCACTTCTTCCAGACCTGGATCTATATATAGAGAACAAGACTGTGTAATGGGATGATAAATGGACTCAGTGAGGCCTAATTCCATGGAGCAGGAAGTCACTGGAGAAAAGCTAAACTGTAGAGGCTGTAATTATCCTCAGGGAGAGATCAGTCACAAACTACAATACAGGAAATGGATGAATCATGATTCATGGTAAAGTAACATGTTGTACATTCAATCTTTCACAGTGATACCACTTTCATCTGCTTGTGCCCATTTGTGTGCTTTTTCAAGGAGATATTTTCTTTTTTTAAGTGATACACTATTCAAATGACCTCATCTCATTCCACTTCTCAGCCACGCCGTGTTGGTCACTCACCACCATTTCCTCTACAGCTGCAGCTACACCGCATGATGTAGATGCATATAAACAGTGTTTGTAGAGTGATATACTGTCTTGCAGCATACATGTTGTTTTTTTGCACTGTGACATTATTTTGCTTCATGTGCTTCAGCCTGCACTGTCAAATTTTCTCAGTATGTCTTTGGGTCCACGTTCAGTAGAATCTGGAAATAAAAACCTAGTAGGGGAGACCGGAGTTGATTGACTACAGAGCCTTTATAGCTGCACCAGGGGGTACTATGACATGAGCTATCTATCAAATATGTAGCTGTAGCAGAGCCTGGTTGAGAAAAAAACAAGCCCACAGGTCATCTATGCAAGCAGCTTATTATGACCCATAGTTACGTTTTATTGTTAGGCGACCTCTAGTGCCTGTAGTAATTATGACTGGAGGGAGACGTAGCATATAGAGCGACAATGTCTGCATTGGGAGGAAGCTGGAGTGGATGGATGGGTCAACAAAACATGGGAATTTGACAAAGGGGAGCACTGTGTGTTTCCAGATGACACATTGTGTTTAAAGGACAAGGCCGGTCCATGTTGTATATTTGTCTTATTGTCAACAAATCCCGTGGCACATCAGTGAGCCACACTGCACTGGGTGACACATTCCTTCAGTACCAAAAACAGAGTCAGCCACTGTAGTTTCTTCTCAAATGAATCCCACATAACACCTTGCTGCTGTAAATACTCGCTAAAGCACCAAATGTGCTTCTTGCTGCTGAAAATAGTCCCCAAAAAATGCACAATTTCCTCTTGTTTGAGTTATGTTGTCTATAAACTGCAGTGCCTTTTTTAAAAATGAAAAACGATATATTTTCGATTAATTTTCAAAGATTTATTTCCTCAGTACAAACGGCGAAATCTGGGCTGAGTGCAACTGACAGGGTAGAGAACTCAGAAAGTATTGAGATCCTACGTTATTGAGAGCATGAATGAAGGACACACATTTTTAACTAGAGGGCAGGGAAATGAATATTTTGAGCTCACCAGTAATTTGTAGAATATTTTGAAATTTCAGGATAAAACTCATTCACAAACTCCACAATTTGCAAGCTCCACATTAAGGAGTTTTAAAATGTGACTAAAAAAATTAGTGATGGAGTGAAAGTGAGCTTGATGTTTTATACTTTAGTTTTCTTTTAATGTCACTTTCTTGTAGTGTTATTCTTGAATTTAACAGTGTGGGATTAACATTTTCATACCGTATATATATTGAATATTGGATACTAGTAAATTATTTTATGCTGTCACTTATACATTTTGATAAACATTTTACGTAGCCCCTTTTTATTATTTGTGATTCACAACTTCATTAGCTGTATATAGCGGTGTATGACCCCGAAGTTGGGCTAAACTGTTGTTTTCTGGTCAAATTTTGATTCAAAGGTATTAGACAGATAGATACAGTCTCTACCAAAGACTTTAAGCTCTTGAAGAAGATACTATACCTACCACCTAATATCTGATCACTGTATGATGCGCCAGTGATGATGTTCTATCTCCACCAGAAGAGGGAGCCATTCTTTGCCAGTTTGATGATATCAAGTTCCCGCTCTTGGTTAATACACAAGTGTCAATCTTTGTCAGCTTTTGTCAATTTTTGTGCAACAGCTATGGTTATGTCTTTGTGTGTGTGTGTGTGTGTGTGTGTGTGTGTGTGTGTGTGTGTGTGTGTGTGTGTGTGTGTGTACTGTGTAATTTAAGCTGGTTCGTTCAGAGTGCTGTTTGGCCTTCTGATGCTCTGGAGTAAATATGAAAATAAAGCTTCACACAGGAAGGCCCTAATTAGTCTGTCACTCCAAACGTACCGTACCCCCCCCCCACACACACACACACATACACCCCTCACCTTATCTGCCCCCTTCAACTACCACACCCTCACATCCCACTTCCCCCATCCTCACCCGCAGTATTTTCACTCCCTGTCAGAGTCGGTCATGAGTGTCAGATTTAATCTGGTGCACAGGTCGAGCGAGCCCTGGGGTGCAGGGAGAAACCCATCATTTTGAGTTTGTTTGTGTGTATGTGTGTGTGTGTTTGTGTGATAGATGGAATGGACAGAGGAAAGGATTGGGGCGCAGAGAAGGAAACAGCCTGACAAATTCAATAAAACACCTCTGAGGAGTGCCCACCGCGCCTTCTGCTTCACTTCGCCTCTCAGAATAAATATGAGTTTGTCTAAATCTGCCACACACTGCATTACCGTTGTGTATAATTGTCTCATTTTTTCTGGACCATACCTCTGTTCCGTTGTTTCTCAGAGTGAAACCAATTACAGGTGTCACCATCACTCATGTTGCTGGATGGAGTGGGTGATGCAGGGACCTAGACGATTGATCGGTTGTTTGTGGGGTGATCATATTGATTAGTGAAATGTTCCGCTCAACAGTTGGGGGGGGGGGGGGTATCAATGAACTGATTGCTGACAGTTTCCTCTGAGTGATGCTTAAAGTAGACCCAAGATATTTGTCTTTAGATTTCTTGTGAGTTTTGAAAAACTGCATATTTTTGTAAACCACAAAGATAGATCAGCCAATTAGAAAACACAGTAATTTTCACAGGTGTAAATGTGGTGGCTGTCTATATATACATATGTATATATATATACACACACATATATATATATATATATATATGTGTGTGTATATATATATATATATGTATATATATATATATATATATATGTGTGTATGTATGTGTGTGTGTGTGTGTGTAAGAATGAGACATTCCCACTATCTCAGCTTCTTGACAAGCTCGAGTCATGATTCTGGAAGCTGCATCTACATTTTTGGAAAATAAATTAAAAATTTTTATGACAGCATCTGTAATTTTAAAGAAATTCTAAGGAAATGCTCATCAATAAAAATATTTGGGGAATGGAATCTAACTTGGTCACCCGTTTCAACAAACACAATTGGCAGTGTTTGTGGATGGGAAGCCTGTGAGGGATCATGTCGTTCATAGTTGCTGCACAAGCAACTACTGGTTGGTTGGGGCACCTACCACTACTTGCTACTCTGTCCTCCAGCCTGTGGTGTGGAAATCGACCAAGGTCCGCCATTGTTGAGGTTCCAATCCCTTAAATTTCTCTCTGGAGAAACGAGGCATGTGGAGACAGCGGGTTTTCTGAGGAACTTGGAGCATAAGTGTATCATGTGTTTTAATCAAGGCCAACATCCCATTATCACAACTGATTTAGCAAGATTTACAATTGGCAAACTACCTGGGCACCAGGGATAACAGCGTCAGTGGCCTGTTAATGTTGTTAATCATAAATTGAAATTATAGATTTGTATATCATTTGAATCATGAATGAATTCTAAAAAATATCCTGCCACTTTGCCTACTTTTTCATTAGCCAAAAGGTCTTTCTTTTCATCCTCTCTTATTTTCCATTCCAAGTGCATCTTGTCTCATTAGTCACATCATCCACATTCTGTGAAGCCTTGATACCACAAAAAAAAGCAGGAGTCATCAGGGGTTAATTGGTTTTTCATAAAAACTGTTACTTAATTATAATCAAATAATTGCTGTATCCTCAAAATAATGCTGAAGTGAGCGCGGACGTCCCATTTGGTGAATACAATTCATCCGTCCTCCCATCTCTTCCTCACATCTCTTTCACATTATAAGGAGCTAAGACATGGGGGAGAAACAGCAATGAGGGGAGGCAAGGAGCCAAAAGCGAAGCAGCCTATGTGTCATGGAGGTACAGTAGAACATTTCTCTCTGGTCGTTTACAAGTAAAAGATTGCAGAGTAAAAGGGAATTGGACATCACAAATGTGGGAGAAAATTGGGGAAGATTAGTCATTGGAAAACCCACAGTTTGTCAGCTTAAGAAAAAATGAAATGCCCACTATACTGGCAAAATTTGTCTTTTGAATGTTTTATTTGATTTAGGTTTTTAAATCTCAAAGTCTGAACTAAAGCCACGGTGCTACACCTCACAAGACACAGTGAACCTGATCCTTTTATGGAAGATAGCATGAGGAAAAGCTGAAATTGTTCCCAGCATCTTTTGTCCACAGAAGAGGACAGACATGGATCCATTTTGTGAACTAAGCACAAACACAACAATATGAGCCTGTTCCTTGGCCTTGGGGGGGTCACAGTTAAGTGATGGGGTTAGAGGTGCAGAGAACTGATGCCCTGCCCTGCCCTGAGTTTCAGGGGGCGAGGGCAGGACTCTCTAATCAATGGCCACAAGCTTTCAAAGACTCAGGACAAGTGTGTAGACCACTGATTCATTAGATCCACTGAGTTTAAAATTAAAGTGACACTCATCATCCCTTCCCCTTAACTTCATGTGGATTTAATTTCATGCTTTTCGAGTGTTTATGTTTGCAAATGAATCAGCTAATTTGATTTAAAAGATACTTGTAATACGTAACATGACTGGTCAGATTGAAATCCTTGTAAGTATGTAATTCGTGTATTTGAAAAATTTAACAAAACAGTAAACCTGTAACAGAGAAGAGGAGAAAACAAGTGACTGTGCTGGTGAGATTAATGACACATGAAGGCATCGCTCAAACCTTTTACTGCAGGATTGTCAATAGTTGTAAGATTCTACCATGACTTCATCATTAATCTAAGAATAGATTACTTAGCCAAAGATGTCAAATGCATAATACAGCCATCACTCCAGAAGTATAATCAATACATTTATTCCAAATACCTATATTTAAACACCAAAGCATTTGCCCCTGCTGTGAATTTGAAATGCTTTATAAGTTTTATCTTATCTTAACAGAATTCATAATGTATTAGTTTACTTGTGGTTTTTTTTTTTTTACTTAGATACACTTCTTTGAAGCTTTTCTTTTTACTGTTTTAGGTAAAAAATTAAACAGACGCTGTATTATTACCAGTAGCAGGCGGTTTCGAGTACTTTGGCGGGTGTTTATATGTCTGTCTGATAGCGTCAGACAGACATATGTCCAAGATACAGTCATGAAACTTTACAGGTGTGTAGGTGAGATCAAAATGAAGGCCGAGTTTGAAGATGGGCATGGTCCGACAGACGCCGTCTGTCTTGAGTAACACTTTATAATACAACCCTGCAATTGATAGTGTAATTATGACTTTGGTTGCTCAAACAAAGGTAATCTTTAATGTTTAAAGAGGAACCTTAATTCTTGTAACTACACTGTAAAAATAAAGGGCTGTGATATAATATGTGGTTGTTGTGCCCTTTAATTAAACAGTAAGAAAAAGCTAATCACCAATTTTCCCAAATCTCAGAGTTGTTTCGCACTAATATAAACCATAGGTTTCAGTTTTTAGTCAATATAATAGAATGTATTCCTCCTTTCCTCTAAAATACCCAAATGTTATCTCCTTGTTCTTCATAGTCTTGTTTCCTTCCTGGGGTTTGTTTAAACACCAGTAGGAACCAGTAAGAATTTTATTACTACCTGATTGACACAATGAAAGTACACTGTAAATTGTAGGCTATGTAAGTTGTATAAAGTGTTACCTACTGCTGCATGTTGCATTATCTCTACTACTTTTAACACTACACATTTTAATCGCCCTCCCTGCACGGCCAAATGTAACACACTTCAGTGTGCACTCCGTTCTAACTATCACTCATGCCATTGGAGCTCACACTGAACATGAACACAGAGCCCACGATCGGATTTTACGCGGTGGCAACTGCAGTAAACTCTGATTTAGACAAGGTGGCTGCATCCTCAAAACTGTTGATAAAAAAGGGAAAGGCCTTGTTACTTTGTGCAATTCGACTTTAAGCTAAAGTTTTTTTTCACTGTACACACAATCACACAAACTGTTGTTGGCATATGAAGAATACAGGCGATTTTTTTCCCCACAAAATTCATTTTATGTGTAAAACCGCCTTTCTCTGGTCAAATGTAGCTAGGTCCTATCTGTTTGGATTTGAACCCAGGTCTACTCTGTACATTGTAGTACATTCTAGCTGGATTAGAGGGTGTAATTACACTTTAAAGCGAGTGGGAAAAAAGATGGATATGGACACACAGAACAGTCTCAGTCTCTTCGAACAATTAATCATCTGTCTAACCCCCTCAAACTGAAAGTGATTTGATGAAAATTCATCCAGACTCTAAAATAAGTTGGGAGCAACCAGTTCAGGGTTAAAAGTGGCTTTATCTGTACAGTATCTACCCAGTTGTTGTACCAGCTGTAAAGAACTTTTGGGCTAAATAAAGAAACTGACGACGTTCTCAGTGCATCTAAACATCACTGTAACCGTAACTTTTTAATTATCTGGTGCTTAATGATCATTTCATATTCTAAAAAGAACTTAATTTTGTGTCGGCTAGTTTTATGGTGCATAAAAACTCATTTCCAGTGAGAGAAGAGAAATCTTTGTGGATGTGAACGTAATTAAAATAATAGTTTTACACTGTCTGGATAGTCCAAAAGCTTCAATTTGTTTCTCTTTCGTATTTTCTCATCCACATGCGAATTCTGCTCAACATGTGTAAACTACCTTGAACTGTTGATAATCAATGTTCACCCATAAAAACCTGGTTGAGCCGCTCCCCATGGTGAGGCGTGGTGGTGTCTTATTTATGAAATTCAATATGCGTGCAGAGTGAGTGGACTGCGGTCCTCGGTGCTATCAGTAATCGTCTGGAATAACTTCCAATTAATGATCCAGATGGTATTTTCACACTAACACCTGGGATGTCCAGGCACTCAGTATGCAGGAATTAATTTCACTTAGAGTAATATTTCAAAAAGTGTTATCCCCTACATCCCCGCTTCTTCGTTTTTCCACTGCTGGCTGCTTAAAGCTGTAATAAATACCCTTCGTGCCTTAATATTAGAGCAAGTCCGATTCACCAGCACAGGCCTCTCTTGTTTCTGGGGGCTTGTAGTCCTTAGTAATCCTGCTGAAAGACATAACTGTCTGGGATGACTTCCAGGAAAGCACAAGGGCAAAAAATAGAAAATGGCAAATTCCATGTGTTGGTCTGTTTATAACTTAATATGCCACTCAGGCTCCTGCAGCGCAAAGTGAGGGCTCTGGCCCAGTGCACATGGGCTAAATCGTATTAGTTAGACAAACACTGCAACATGACATGATTAACCAGGAATGTGAGTGAAGGCACAGCAGCCGGCAGGGTCCACGCTCTGCTCACTGTATTTTGTCTCCTGTAAAAATGAGTAATTATGTCTAAGATCAGTCAATTCATTGACCACATTAACCACATCAATAAATACAAACGTCACATGTAATGAATGGCTCTCTATGGGGCAACTGGGGCAGAGTGATGCATTATGAGCAAAAAGTTGTGCGCCACTGGCTTCTGTGCTGCTAATTTAATTGGTTGAGTTTATATTGATTCATTTAGAAAATGTGGTGGCCTTGGGGTGCAAAGTAAAACCTTTCACAAAAAAAAATCAGAAAGTGGGCGGATAAACAACATTTCAGAAAAAATCAACAAGAGCATTTATCACAACAGTTTTACAAAATAACACTTAATACGCAATACACAAATCAACAAAATAAGCTAAACCATGTGAAAAAAAAAAGGAAAACAAAAAACACTTGAAGCAAATTAGAGACAAAGATGAGAAAGTTGCAAATAAGGAGCCACATTTCCCAAAACTGAAAACACAACGCTAAATAAAAACAAAATTCAAACTAAAAGAAAATAAATGAAGGAGATTTACATTTAAAAAATAAATGGATAGAATTTAAAAAAAAAAAAAAACACAGACAAATAAAACCTATTTTCTGCACACAAATTCATTAGAAGAACCTGATGATAATTTGAAAGTACAATCGACTTAAACATGAGCATGAATCCAAACACATATTTATCCTGTCACCTGTTTCAGCATATAAATGAAAACAGAAAACATTTCACGTAACACAGAATCAGAACCTAAACAGAACAGAAAAAAAGGTTTACAAAGTCAGCAAAACAATTCTAAAAAATAAACACACACACCAGAAAAAAAGAATACTTCAGTCATTAGAGTAGAGTTAATGTATTTACAATATGTTTGTTGCTCAGAGCATACTTCAGTGTGGGTGGCATGAAAGTCAAAAACATTACAGACCAGACAAATATGAAGAGAAAATGACCAAGAGGAGTTCCAAACCACAGCGCTGAGGCTGATGTCTTCACCCTGGGCTTCAGGCCTGCTCAGCGCCGATCTCTGACCAGAGCCATTAAACGAAAGGAGCATTTTCTGTAACATTTGTACAGTTTTATTTTTACGAGATGAGTCATCTTATGGCCACAGGGAAAAATCTGGGTGGTTGAGTAATAATCCTAATTGACTTAACCACATTATCACTTTGAGTTTGAAGATAATGGTAGCGCTGCATTGGCTTTTCATTAGCTTCACGGCAACATATTTAGAGAACATTCATTCAACAGTCAACATTCAAACTGCACTTTACTAACTGCACCATCATCATCATCATCATCATCATCATCTGTGCAAATTAAAATAATTTCTCCCAGGGCACCGAGAGACAGAACAGATTACTTAGCCAAAGATGTCAAATGCATAATACAGCCATCATTCCAGAAGTATAATCAATACATTTATTCCAAATACCTACATTTAAACACCAAAGCATTTGCCCCTGCTATGAATTTGAAATGCTTTATTACAAAAAAAGTGGGGAAGAGATTCCATCTAATGAAACTAATGAAACTTGGCATGTTTTGTCTGTGCTTCTTTGCAAACGATATTGAGTTTACTGTCAAGTGCACAATGGGCGTGCTGTGATGAACTGCCTTTGATGATCATAAATGAAATCAGAGCTCATTATGATGAGTTTGTTGATCATCAGCCAGTCCTTTTTTTTCCTGCTCAGAATGATCAAAGTCGGCTCAAACGCGTCTTCCCCGGGAAAGTGCTTGTACTCGCGATGTGCCGTCATCTTGTTTTCAGGGGCAGAGCTGCAGCCCGGGGGCTTGGCCCTCCATATGGAGGACATATGCACCCATTTATTTGCTCATGTAGAGACAGCCTGCCTCTCTGCCTGCACCCTATGATGTAATTAGTAGCTTCCCATGTCAGAAATTAGGGTTACTGTTTATCTTTCTCGAAGCCCGTCCATTAAATCATTATTAGCTGACTAAATGCTAGGGGAGGAGTTCACTGCATGCGTGGCCGGTCCACTGAGTTATGACCAAATATCGGCTGTGCCTGACTGTCCTATAATTGATGGCTCTTGTTAAGCTCGGGTTGATCCATAAAGAGCAGTTTCTGCGCTGTGGTTAATGTGGGCCTGGAAACTGAGGAAATATGAGATAGAGGAGGCAGTGAGTCACAGGAGGACACAGGAAGTCCTCACATGAGAGCCAGAACAGACATTACATAGATCCATGTAATGTAATGTTCCCCATGTCCACCCTGAACATACCATGTATTACTTTTAGGAGATTAATAAGAGACAAACAAAGAGGCCGTTCTCCTGAGGCCACTTTTACTGTTTACATTTTTATTGTTGTTCAGCATTCAACATATATCTACAAGAAAAATAGAAAATTTTTGAACCCCTCCTTTTTTACAGACTAATGACATGTGGAAATCTCTAGATGTCTTAGCAAGGCATGCAATATACCCGTTTTTTGATACTATCTAAGGTCAGCATTCTTTCAGCAATACCCGGTCAGTTTATTTCCATTTTGTACCTCTATTGTTTGTGGCGGAGTCCTTCATTCCCGTGCACGATACAAATTGCCTACCTACGCATGAGAGACACACAGGAAACAATGTATGTATGTAATCCAGAATTCCTGTTCACATAAAACATTTGACTGGTAAAACACAGGGTAGCTTTTGTTGTGAAGCAACCACAGGAAATGTATTGCATTTGCCTCTGAGGTTTAATTAGCGCTCACCTTGACTGCTTCAAGGACAGTATGCTGTCCCCAAAACTCTGGGATCTGTAATATTAAACCACACTTGCTCATACCACCAGTAACCATGTGTCTCCAAATCAACCTGGACTGAAATCTTAAGGATTATAATTGTTAAGTCAAGCTACTCAGAGAAAAAGACAAAAAATTTGACAAAAAAGGCACTATTTCTAATAAGATAGGTATCAGATGCTAAGGACATACTTAAAAGGTGTTCGTCAGAAGCAATCTGAGTAAATCAAGAATCTATTTGAAGTACAATAAAAAAAACGGGTAATTTAAAAATCGGATTTAGGGTTGAGTTACCATTTAAAATTTGTCCTGAGGGTGGTAGTAGACAAAGGGTCATGCAGGTCAGCAAATTGCGTGTTACATGTTGATATTTGTAGTGTTTGACATTTTGCCCCTGGAGGAAAGGTCATAGAGTGTTCAGAATGGAATTACTCCGGCTCATCCTGTGGGGAGCATGACTGTGTTCAGAAAAGTCTGTGGGAATTTCTTGGGGTCTCATAATTTGGGGATGTCTTGGGTACCTACGGAATTTTTGAGGTGATGATAGTGCTGGAGGAATGGCCCGAAAACCACTGAAAACATTAGGAATCCTCCTCTGGGGACCATGAATATCTACAGCAACATATTTACACCCCACTGCAAGCAGGTCAACAATAGTTAGAAACCTAACATTCACAATGCTGTTTTCCATGAGAGTTGTTTCTTCTGGAGAGATCCAGCTTGAGAAGCAAAGAGATGCAAAGAGCTGTTTGTGACGACAAATGGAGCATCTGAACTTCTGACATAAATGTGAAATATTAAAAGCACCTCTCACTGTTTGAAGTCTGCAGCTCTTGGCAGACCTGCAGAGGACTCACAGGGAAACGTCTGTCCTCAGCAAATGTGTGTGTGCGCGCGCGGGTGCGTGCGCGTGTGTGGGTGTGATTGCATGCTTTTGTTTGTGAATATGTGTGTCCCTCTGTGGTCCCAATTTGCCAGGAAGTCTGGCTCTGTGGGCAACATGCAGTGATGCATGCTGGGAGCCTGAGGCATGGCAATATTAATTAGCTCAGAGGAAACAATAGATGACTGGCTAACAGAGAGCAGAGCACAATAATGGCTTTCAAACAGGCTCATTTTAATGCTAACTAAATGGAGTACCTCATATACATACCATGATTTAAACAGCATATTCATTTATCTAATGTGATGAAAAATTTACTCCTGGCAGTTTTATAGTACAGTATGAAAATCTCATATTGTATTTATGATGGAAGATGAAACAGGAAATGCTGCTCTGTAAAGAGATCCCTAAACAAATAAAGTGGCTCTTTTGCAAAGTATTAAAAAAGTCTTCATTACAGGTGTCTAAATTGTTTTCCAACATATTGCAGAGTCAGGGGTTCCATTCAACATCAGGTTTCACATCAGGCAGTAAACATTAATTGAAATTCTTTGTGCAGTGAAATCAAACACATCATCATGTTTTCATCTGCTGTTGTCTTTAGACAGAGTTTTTGAACCTTATTTTGTAAAATTAATATCTCAGTTCTGCTTTCAGGCACTTGGGTTTGAAATGGGAACATTATTATCATTATTACTACTAAATGAGATTGATTTTTTAATAAATAATGCTTTATGTTGAGACCAGAAACAACGGTGATTGAAAAAAACATTCTCAAATGGTTACTGTGAAAGTGAGAAGCATGTTTTTTTCTATTCGAATTATGATTTGAGTAAGTTATTAAAATGAAAGGTGACTCTGCCATCAGTGTTTGTTTCTTTTGAGTGGAGAGAAAACACTTATTCTCTTTGTTCCTGTTCCTCTGGAGCCCATGTAAGAAATGAATAACATAACTATAGAGATAGAGAGCATTCAGAACAGGTTTGTTTTAAAAGAACTCCATAAACAGTCAAAAACAATATCATTATAATGAAATATCAGAATCTTGAGTCCATCTGAAGGTTACAGAATACTTCTTTAATCCCTTAGTTGAGAGAAAAATGTTATTTTTGCACCACTTTAGAAAATAATATATTGCTTTAGAAATGAGAGTAAGGGCCCTATTTTTAACCACGCAAGTGCAACGAGAAATTGGTAGGTTTTGGCTGCACGGACTGTTTGGACGTCTCCAAGTGTTTTTTCCTTTCATAGTTTGCATCAAAATGTTTGCAGAGTTTTTTCAGAAATCTACTTATAGGTAACAATAAATAACAGGCTTATGAAAATCCCAGTAAACATAACCTTGTTACAATAAATACAATCACAAATGGGTAGCACTCTAATAGACATGGCGTGGCTGACAGGCAACAATAACAAGTACAAGTACTTTCATTCAAGCGTAAATGGAACCAGTCACGCGCAACACAAAGTATACGTTTCTGTATATGAGCCATTTTTCGGCAAATGGGTTTTACAATACCAAAGCTTCTTAAATTAAGCTGTCATCGGATGCAACCCTTAAACAACAGGTTTTATAAATGTGTTTTATTCTTAAAATAAATTAAATAAAAATAAAACACTAAGACGACTAATGCTACTAACCTATGCTGAAAAATACTGGCCAACAGCGGAGTTAGTGGTGACCCCTGTCGTATGAGATATGGAAACCTTTCATTGATACATAATTATATGAAAGACAATTCTCCAAACCAGACTGACTGTGGTTCCATGAATAATATAATAATGTAATTTAACTGTGTAATTATGATATTTTTTGCTGTAATATAAACTGTCACATTCCATGAATTCGCTGAACGGTTCCACCAATACCTCTTAGTTGTTGAGCCAGTATTTATTTGTGTTCTACACCTTAGCAGACTACAGTGTTATTAAACTGGAACATGGAGATAACGAGATGTCATAAAACACACTATTACTAATATTCATACCAATCTGTGATGAGAGCGTGAGAGCAAACAAAAAACA
This sequence comes from Xiphias gladius, assembly GCF_016859285.1. NCBI lineage: Eukaryota > Metazoa > Chordata > Actinopteri > Istiophoriformes > Xiphiidae > Xiphias > Xiphias gladius. The sequence goes on from NC_053419.1 coordinate 4,867,000, forward strand.
AAAAAATGTATTTCTGATTTTTTTCTGTTTAAATTCCGATGAAAAAGTTAAAAAAATAAAACAAAACTTCTTTCTTAACAGAGGTATCATAAAATATCTCCCAGTGGGGGAGGGTGGATCCGCACTAGCAATGCTAACAATTGTATGCATTTTATATTTACCAAAAAAAAACGTCATGTTTTTAACGTCTTCCAAATTAAAGTATAGGTTTGCATTTTTATCAAGTATGCCTGAAAACAATACAATGTAAACAGAAAGCCCTGTTTGTTGCTGCAATTGCTCCTTCTGTCTATACTGGCCCGAAAGAGAGCCCTTCTTAAAGCACTTTCAGTGTAAGCGATGGGAGACTAAACCACTAAACCCACAGTCCTTTGTCCCTGCAAAAATGTATGAAAATGAATGTTCGGTTTATGCAAATATCTGACTTGATCAGCCTGGGTTAGACAAATCAACCAAATCAAGGTATCTTCCGAAGTTACAGTCTTTTTAATATAAAATTCCCTCTCTTTGCCACTATCCCTCCTCTCAAGCTCAGCAGGGAAACACTGAGGAAACACAAACCGTGAATTCGGCAATAAAAAGACCGTATGTTTGAAAGATACCCGTTTGATTTTTCTGGCTCAGACTGCTGAAGCGGGACTTTTAACATGTTTATACACAGAACGATGACTGAAATCAATTTAGGAAGATATGTTTTTTTCAGTTGGCACGATTAGAATGAACAATCAGAATCACCATTAACACATTCAGTGTACAAATGGGAATGTGAGTGTTCTTTTAAGACACGTGAAGAAATGGGAACCTATCCGTGAAATAACAAAATAAATCATTGGTCAATTCCCTCCTGAAGGAAACATAAGCATTTACTGCCATTTCTGTCTCTTGCCTAACAACCATACTTTGGCTAACAACACAGCCATTTAACCTCCTAACCAGGTAAAGACACACATTTTTAAAAAGATATAATTATTGCTGGCAAACCTCTGAAATATACCCGGATATGTAGCTAGAGACTTAATTAAACAGTCAACTACTTCTACAAACTGCATATTTATCAGAGACTGTCTGTTCTGTTAGGCATCACCAATAACTAGTTCTTTGGGTTTCAATGTGTTTATTTCCAATGCACTGCCACTGCAACAATCTTGCTGGGTTTCATAGTTACTGTGTGTGTTTTGTACTTGTATTGTTTTTACACATACATGTTAGAAATGCATTCAAAAGGAATATATCTTAAAAATGTTACTTTTATTAGACAGTCCACGGACTGAAATATGAGACCGATGAAGGACAAAACACCTCTCTGACACTGTTTTCCATTCTGTTGCGGTTTTACAATTCACACAGGATACCTCTAATATGTCTCCCACTTTTTTTAAAACACTATCATTGACACCTATGAGCAGTGAGCAGGTACTAAGAAAATCGATTTACTAGCCCACTAAAAACATCAAAGTTCGCAGCAGATTGCAGGCGGAAAAACCAAACCGATGCTCCGCAGTGATGCGGTGACAGCTGTTCTCATGAGGCTGCGTAATGAGCCGCGGCTGCAGCGAGCGAAGCTGCGATTTCCGCCCATTAAAACAGAAACCCTGGGTTCGCCCCTGCCATTGTTAAGAGCCAGCTGTGTCTGTAAGGGTCAGCGCTGACACGGAGCTGGACTCTGATAGCATGTCTCCAGCTAATTGTGAAGAACACTCATTATGTCTGATAAAAAAGAACATAAATCAGAAGAAGAGGTTTGACCCGTGGATGGCCCCGGACGTTTGGTGCGGGAACCTCTCAGGGGCGGATTCAGAAAGGCTAAGATCTCATTATGTCTTTGTCTTGACAAAGAGGCAGCAACATCTTCGACACTGCTGGGGAGACCTGCTTCCATACACACTGCCCTGTTCTGTGTGGCCAGATAAAACCAACCTGAGACTGACACCAAATCTGGCAGTGAGTCTGATGCTTTTGGCTGCAAATCCTGCCTACCTCACTGAAAATATCGATGATCTGTCTGAAAAGAGCCCTGTAATCCAGACCATCATCCAGAGGTGAAAATACCAGCAGTATCTCCTGTGAATTACATTCAGGGGAAACTATTTTACATTAGCAGCTATTCTTTGGAAGAAATAAAATGCTGCAGTGATTCAGAACTGTTGGACACAAAGATGATTACTCATGAGCTCTCATCTCTTTCAGGACGATGTGCTGTACTGCAGCTGACTGTTAATAAGAGGTTACCCTCGTGCACTTAGGGTGCTTTCACACCTAACTTGTCAGGTTCAGTTTAATTAACCCTGGTGCTTTTGCCCATTTGGTTCGGTTTGTTTAGCCTGGAGTTAAAGCTGTCAATCAAACTCTGGCGCAGACTAAACACGTAAGTAACTAAGTAATTAAGTTTATTTTTATAGCACCTTTCAACAGCATACATCAAAAAGTGCTTCACAATAAAAGACAACAAACAACTGGACTGAGACCACTTAGTGTGGTGCGTTTGTGGTATGAAAGCAAAGCAGATGACCCAAAGGACTGTGTGATAGTGGATACATGATTTTAGCATGGTTTTCAAAAGCTGAACCTCTACTGAATCCGCCTTCTGATAATGGAAAGTCAAAGAATGTGTGGGAACAGTGGTGGAAGAAGTACTCAGATCTTTTACATAAATAAAAGTAGCAATTCTATAATGTGGGAATACTCTGTTACAAGTGTTCAAAATTTTACTCATAAAAGTACTATATATACATATGTGTATATATATATATATAAATAAATAATACATAACAGAATAAGATACATTTTATATATCTTACATTTATCTTTGGATTATAATTATCCATCCATCCGTCCATTAGCTATACCACCTATCCTTTTTGAGGGTCACAGAGGGGCTGGAGCCCCAGTCCCAGCTGACACTGGGCAAGAGGTGGGGCACATCCTGGAAAGGTCGCCAGTGTATCACAGGGCTGCCATATGCAGCAGAGACAAACAACCAGTCACACTGACATTCACACATTTGGGCAATTTAGAGTCGCCTGCTTAGGTAACCTACATGTCCTTTGAACTGTGGAAGGCGGAGTACCTGACAGAAAGTCACGTGGGCACGGAGAGAACATGCAAACTCTGGCAGGTTTGAGCCCAGAACCTTCCCAGAAAAGAGGTAAAAAAAAAAGGTTGGGGGATGGTCCCCATGTGGGTCCATGTAGGCTGATAATGCAGAATGGCGTTAACATCTCTGTTCATTCACTTTTCAGCCCATATGACTCCATGTTTTCTCCTCTTGGTGAAATCAGTGTGAACACAAACTGGACCAGAACTTTAGAACAACAATCACGTCATAATATTTTACAAACTGACATTTCTACTTCCTATATTAAAGACAGAAAGATAGAGGGCTATGGGAACTGTCCAATCATGGGATTTCGTACAAATAGCATGCCAATTTCAGGGCATTTTGCATCATGTCTATGTATTTTAAGCTTTTGGCGTGTAATTTAATGTTGATTTGGTTAGGGTTAGGAGTTAGTAAGTGGAGAAGTGACGTGGCGTCAAATGACACGCGAAAACAAACAGGACTGTGTCAAAACCTAGTATATGGCTGGACTGCCCTTTATCTGTTTGCTTCTCTCCTGATCTCTGTGTTCACATATACAGTAATACAATACAGACGAATTCCCAATAAAGCTGTTCTCACTTACATGTTTTTCAGTTTTTTGTTGTCAGACAATGGAACAAGTTTGAAATAGTGACTGAAACGTGGCCCATTAAGACCACATGTTAACCAGGAGTCACCTCCAAGCCATTTCCAAGCTGCTGCTCTGCACTGCTAAAATACAGATTTTATAACCACGACATTATCTGACAAAATCACCATAAATGTAAATTAAAGACAACGGCTGTGGTGTGTGCACTCATGCGGCAATACTGATGACTCTCATCTATGGAAAGTAGCTAAGGTTTGTCCAAAAAGTCGCTAGATTTGTTGCTAAGTGCTTTTGTGAAGAAAAGCTGCAAAAAGGACCTGAAAAGTCAGTCAATCTAGTGACAAAGGCACTAAGTTGGAAACACTGCCTATAAACCCCCTCCTGATGACGCAATAGAAACTGTTTGTGACAATTCATTTTGAAAGTGCAACGGCCAATGGGGAAACTCCTACACTTGGACGGCTGATCCGTGGTGTAACTTTATTACTCACTCATTCAGTCACAGACATTTGTGTTTATGGGGATTGGCCCCGCTGTTGTGGTCCGGCAAAAAATGCAAAGTGATAGCACGCAAAATGATTTAAGGAAACCGGTTTGCTTTTCATATGCTGTTTGGTGATACCAGGCTCACGGGTCACTTCTGGGTTTTCAGTAGCCTGGTTTTTACACTTTTGATGAAAAACGTGTGAATCAGACTTGAAAATGACAATTACATGGAAATCCTCATCCTAACACATTACACTGCTTTTTGCATTTGAACATCAAGACTGCATTGCAAAATGGAGAGCCTAACTGAGGCTGACTCACTTTCATGACTGAAAATGTGATTTTTGATAACTCCCCTCGGTACCACACCACTTCCTCCCACACAGATCGAGTCTTTCCCAACATTTCACCCTTCGACGACTTCACAGATCATTAACTTCTCTCCTGAATGCTTGAGAAAACAGAGGATTTGGAAAAAAATGTGAAAATTGATAAATACACTATTTTGGTTGTGTTTTTGTAAGTTCTGCTCTTGAACTGTTGCCTCTCCACGTCCACGGTCCAGCTGCAGCAGCTTTGGAGTGAGATATTCGTGGGATAATGGTTTTTTCAGTAATCTACTGTTTGCTGACCTAAAACGAGATGTACAGTCTTAGGCCTGTTGATAGAGACTGTAAATATAAATCTGAGAGGAAACAACAAATTAAAATATTTTGGAAAACTATAAGTGGTCACGCAATAAAGACCACTGAAGTAACTAAGTACTCATAGATGAGTATTTAAATTTTGTGAAGCCTGTGTCTTTGTTTTCACTGATAGTACTTTTGAAAATTTTACAATTTTCAATTGCTCAACTTGCTAAATTAGTCAGGTAAAACCTTGTATTTTAGCCTGTCAACTCAAAGAGGCACTGCAGACTTCAACATGTATTTTGAGCTGTAAACTAAATGATTCCACTGCACTGCGATGAAACACATCAGTGCTGGTGTTGATACTGACATTTCTTATTGAAGTTGTAAAGATCTGCATTTCAACACGTCATCTCCTGCTTCAAATCATCCTGAACCTTGCGAGGCCAATGCTGATATGGAGTCAGCCGTTTGGGGCTTATCTACGTCATGAAATTTATATTCAAAAAAGAATTATACTGCCCTCGAATCAGAGGTGGTTGGCCCATCCCCCCAGCACCCGTCCTTGAGTGGGAGTCTGTGAAACCGTGTTCATTTTCAAATAAATACTGATCAATACTGGTCATTTACAGGCGTTTAGGCTATTTTTTTTGCCAACCCTCTACTTAGTGTTTTTCGGTTGTGGCGCAATGGTTCTGACTTGTGCTTCTGACAGCTGTAGCAGCACCGCCAGAATGCATTCCATCCCTTCAGACCCTCATATGGCTCAGCAGTGGTTACAGATGGCAGCAGGTCCCTCGCTAGTGGGTGGAGTCAGGCTCAGAGCTGGGGTCAAGTTACACTTTAATTATACAATGTGTTTTTTTTTTCTTTCAAAATTTCTAAAGAAATTTAGAGCATTTTTTCTAAACCTGTCTTTCTGTTCTTTCTTTTCCCCATTTTCTTCTGTCATCCCTTATTTCTATCTATCCTTCCTTTTTTACTTTACTTTCGCCTTTTCTTTTCATTCCTTCTCTTCTTATTTGTTATATTCCTTGTTTCCTTCCTAGCTTTCCTTTTGCTATTTAGCCCAGCTTTTTTTTTTTTTTCTCAGCTACCAGCACTTTTGAAATGTTACATTCAGCATGAGATATATTTTGCAGGTAAAAACTTTGTATCTCTTGGTATCCCTTTGAGCTCAAATGCATAAAGTGTTTTTGACGTTTGCTAAAAAGATTCAGTGCATTTTCTGCACCTGTACAAAACTTTGCTTTCATTCCTTCTGCTTTCCATCCTTCTTTCATGCTTTATTTTTCTGTTCCTCCTTTTTTCCTCGCTTCTCTTTCTTTACTTTAATCTATCCTTCCTTTTCACTTTTCTTTCCTTCTTTTGTCCCTACTTTTTTCTTATTTTTTCTTCTTTTGTCCTTCCTTTTCCCCTTTGTATTTTCTTCCATCCTTTATTAATTTCTTCCTTCCTTCCATCCTCATTTGTTTCTCTCTTTTCTTCTTTTCTTATTTCCTGCATTCTCTCCTTCCTTCCTTTCCTTCTTCACCTGATGTAAAAGCAGGTAAAAAGTGTAAAAAAAACCTTGTATGTCTATTTTTAATTTGTTTTTTCTTTATACGCTAACGTGTGGTGTACTACAGTCTCTTCATGTTAATACATCAATTATTTAAAAATGCTAATAAGAACAATTCCTCAAATTAATTGATACATTTGAATCATGAATACAATTAGCAGCAAAAACTCACTTTATTTTAACCTAAAATTAAAACTTTTATTTTAAAAATGGAGCATTTTTACATTGAGGTACTATACTTTTACTTGTAAATAAAAGTATCTGATTACTTCATCCTCAGATCTTTCCCATGTGAACCTGGGGTTTTTAGTTGGAGAGGGAAGGTCTCTGCTCAATATGGGGAAGTATTGGTTTGAGGACGTGGTTGACCTTTGACCCCGGCTGCACGCTACCTAACTGCCAGAGGGCTGACAGCACAGGGTGTGTTTCCAGGTTCCCTTCAAACACCTCGGCTCTCTCCTCCAGAGGGGCATGCCTGTACGTTACTGCAGGACTTTGACATGTGCTGTTATTGTACCACATGGCTAATTTTCTCCCTGACACATTGGAAGCCAAGACAAATATTCACTTTAACTCTCCTCTCTGAGTTTGGATTATCAGCCGGAGGTTTGATTGTACCGTATGGAAAGAGCAGACTGGAACATATTGCCAGTGTGATAGTCTGCTGAAAAAAACCCATTGCTTTGGACATTGAGTATACTTTCATTTGACATGAGAGACATGGATGTGTCTGTGTCTTCAGACAGTATGAGTTTGTAAACACTGAATATAAACATTTTTACAACATTCCTACTCTGTGAGAATGGAGGCCAACTAACATCTGTACAGCGCACGCCTCCTGATTCAACTTTTGACCATGACACTGTGCCAAATTTATTTCCAGCATTTAGCTGCTTTTCAAAATGGACTGAAATATGCTTATCAGTGACGAATTTACAGCATTTGATTTAAGAATTTATGGGGAGGACAAGAGAAATGACCCGATGAGAGTTTCTTTTGAATCCCTTTTTCTCCTTCAATTAACCTTTCCAAGTATCCATGACAATCTCACCCCTCCTAAAAAACATATGAGATGAAGAGAGACTTCTGGTTCACATGTCTCATTTGAGTGCATTTTGACAAATCAAGCCCAAGCCCAAGTTGAAAATGTTCAAATCTTACACATAGTGGGTCCTCTCCTAAAAGACAAGTCACCATATCCGATGGTTTTTGTCAACAAATCCCATGAAAAGACCAAAACTAACAAGAAACTGATCAACTAACGGGTATTTGTGTAGTCAAAGCCTGATATAGCGCATTCCTCTGCACCATAGTGCTCCATTCTTTTATATTGTTCTCCCTAGTTCCCTTTTTTCTCTTCCCCTTTTCCTTTTTCTTTCTCTCTTTCGATCTTTGTCATCATTATCATCATCTTTACTACTACTACTACAAAAGTATCAGTATTATATTGCCTGCTTGTTTTATTTGCAGACACGTCCTCATCTGCTGTAAACCCACTCTCACACAAACAGGTAAAATGTTCATGTCCTCTTCTGACCCACATACACCAAACCTGCATAGGTACAGAAACTCACACCCTTATCTCATCCTTGTAATCTCTAGAATCTAGTGTTTCATTGTTTTGTTTTGTTGTGTCTACCACTGTTAAATCACCTGAATTTTATCTTGTTTCAACAATTTCATAAAAAGAAAAACTCCACTGCACTGATGCACTTGGTGACATGCTGTTTCAATACCATGAACACATACACAGAAACATACACCCATACACACTATTTATTCTGACAATTCCACATACATAATCCTCCTGCTGTAAATATTCACTAGAGAACCAAATGTGTATTAATCCGCTACTGAAAATAGACCCCAGTAAATGACTAATCACTGCTGTTTCAGTGACGTTTGCTAAAAACTACAGTGCCAAGCTTTTCCAGAGAATTATTAGTTAATTTTTAGAAAAAGAAAAAGAAAAGAAAATAATATATATATATATATATCTTCAATAGAAATGGACATGTTTTGGTTTTTGACTGTGTGTTTTGTTGACAAGATGCATTCAGAGTAATGGCAGCCTTTGTCTTAAGTATTCAGGATTTCTGAAATTCAAACATTTAATCAGATTAACGTTTAAAACAGAAACTGGAGTCTGCACATATGCACACCACTGAAATCATCAGTAACAAAATGTCTTGTTTTTTTAAGTGTGAGACCACAAATACCTTTTGTCATTTGTGAACAGAGTAGAAAGATGACAAGAAGAGTGTAGAGCACTACTGTTACTACACATATTTTACTTGTTTAGAGGGTTGTTTTGATTGTTTATTCGTTTTGAAGCATTTTTGGGGTTTTTCCCTCTTTTTTTAATACACGATCGCCAGAAATAAACAAATGAATAAATCAAATGTTCAGGAGGAGCTGAGGAAATCCAGATGTCCACACTGAAAGAATGAATATTACACACATCAATCAATACTGTGAATGCAGTACAGTTAAGATAAAACATTCTATGATTAAAGAAAATATATAAGTGATGGAAAGAAAGGACAAGGCCGTGCCAAATGTCCAAACTAAAACAAAAAATTTACGTGCAGTTTCATTTTTCATTCCTAATAATCGGCTGCCTCTATCTGACCTGTTCAGCCCTGGGAGTGGTGCCTTTTGGTGGCACATGACTAATGGTCATGGTCTTATTCATCCATCAAACCATGTGAGCAGGCATCTGTAAGCCACCAGACAACTACACCCTCCTGATCCCCAGGCCTGTTTAGGGGCACTGTACTGTAGCATGGGAAACAGAACCAGGTGTCACCTCACTGTTAAGCTATGCTAATTAGCCAAGCAATAAAAACATTCAGGATAATTAACAATGAAAAGGCATATAACAGGAAGGAATGTCAAACAGAAGGGGGGGGGGGGCGCGACTCAAACTGCGGCTCACAAAGGAAGGAATGTAGAAGACAAAACACCAGCTGAGGGTGTGCTGAACGTGCTCCTGTCTTTCTGTGAAGTTTTGTGGGTTTTATTTTATTCTGTGTGTGTGCGTTTGAGGGGTTCGTGTATGAGTCAGAGGCCACACTGTCTGCGAATATCCAACCCTTCCACACGGTGTCTGAGGTTTGTTTTCTGATCACAGTGAAGTCGCTAATCATTTTGAGACCTTCGCTGGTGTGATACAAGCAACTTGTGACACATGTAAACCAATTGTAGATGCTGCCATCCACACACCAGGGGGCAGCACTCATCAGTACAATCTAAGCAAAAAATAAATATTACATGTTATACATACAAAAATAAACAAACCAATAAAAATAAATAGATAGATATATTACAATGCTAGATTACAAAAAGAAACAGCAAATTGGTGAGTCATGGATCCTTTCAAGCCAGTCACCTTACAGCATATAAACCCTGATGTGACTTCTACAAGTCCCTTTTGTTTTTGGAGGACTTTTTTCTTTGTGTATTGGTCTAAAAATCTTTAAATCATTTACATAATTTGCATCTCAAAAGCACAGCTAGAGCAATCTAGTGGTCATCCTACTTTCCGTGACTACCAACAACAATGTTTGCTCTATTAGTGCTGCTCCTACTGCTGTTGCTGAGTATCTTGCTATGCGGATAGTCGGTCCATGTAGCTCACAGAGCCTCTTTCTGTTTTCTGATTGCTGGGCCTTCTGCTCCCCCTAGCATTTTGCTCTCACGACTGTAACTTCATTCAGTAACGCGCTATTGAGGGGCTACACTTCTTCAAATGAACTAGCTTGCTAATTTTCTTTTGCGAGACAGTTAGTTCACACATTTCATTCAAAAGACCTGTGTATCATCAACGCCTGTCTCATAAACCATGTCTATTCTGTGGAGTGCTTTTCACGCTCTCCATTCCCTCAAAGATCAGCACTGTCAAGAAGACAGTTTGCTACTATTCACAGCACAAATTCCAATGTCAAAGTTCACTTACTGTTCATTTAGAAATTAGTTCAAAATCCTCCATCCAGAACATCTGGGTCTTCTGAAACTCAGACATGCAAAGAAAATGGTACCGTTTCATATAGGTCACAGTGAGGTGTATCCTCAGTTTTATTTTACTCTACAGAAGATCTGACAGGACAGCTTTGGTCCTATAGATTATCACGTTGTAAACAAGCTGCAGAGCTACGTTTGGTGGTGGTATGTTTCTGTTCCGGAAGCTCCCTTTGACCAAAACCTGAAACAGAGCAAACCCAGCTGCAACAATTTGAGGCAGTAAAATGGACTGTAAAAAGTAAAAACAGGAACGACTTCTAGATTCCAGCACATCTGTGTATTGTACAAGTATTTATGAGAGTGGGGTAAAGGAAAACACCAGCCTGTTCTAGCTGAATGTCTTCACACAAGTCCTCCAACCTAAAAGACCACATAGGTCAAGCATCCCTACCCTCAGATATGACCCATAAGAGCATACCAGCAGTAGGCGTACTGGACCTCCGCTGTCATGCTAACAGTAACACAACCTGTAGGAGCGTTCCCGCAGCAGGTCTTTCTGACATTTGTTGTTATGGTAACAATAATAAACATGCATACACAAATAATAGACACACCCAAAGACATAAACATCTCTGAGGGTGTGTCTGCTCTGAATAAGAGCAAAATTAGACACAGAATACCTGGGGAATCAATGGGTTTTTTGTCTTATAGCAAAGACTACAGGTATGCAGTACTTACCAGAGATCCCACAGTTACAGTATATCTTTACAATTAGTGCACCTACAGCAGAGGTTCCTAAACTTCTTGGCCTGTTACCCTCTGAAATCAGGTAATGTAACTACAGTATATGATCCGTGAGTCGTCCAGCTAAAAAGTTTTACTCCTTTCTTGGACTGTTTCAACATAGTGAAATTAACATGGGATGTTACCCCTAGCCAGACACAATAGTTAACCAACTTGCCTTGTGAGTATCACAAGGACATGCATCAATTTAGAGCAGGACTTTAGACTACCAAAAAATGTATTCTTCCCTTTTAAAGAGAAGGAAAAAACGAAATAAAATAACCTCCAGGGGAAATTTTCAAGTAACAACAGACATAAGATTTTTTGTTTTTCTTTTGGCTTCGAAAAATTTCAACCAGATGTCTCAAGTCTCAAGTCTCAGAATGAGCCATGTGTTCGCCTTCCTCTGTCTCTCTTAAGCACTTACTTTTAAAACCTGTTGTATAACACGATTTGCATAATAATTCATTCATTTAACACTTCAATGTGAAATGTTTTTCTTGATTGTAAAATTCATACATGTAAAGGGAGCCTTTAACAGTTCAACTCTGCAGACACACCTGTGATCGGTTGTCATGGTAGCAGGACCTGTGTTTCCTGCTCTGTAAGCCAGACAGTGTGTTTGTGGTGTTTGGGACCTCTTTCAGCTCTTAAATGAACTCACACATGTGTCTGGTATTAGATTTATATACTCTAAAAACTGGGCGCATGTTGAGCAAAACGTAGAAACACATTTTCTTTCAAGTCTTTTAAACTGTGGTGCACTCAAAGTGAGGGTTTAAATATGTGTCATGATGTATTGTTGGGAGGAAACATGTCATTCGACCAGAAAAACACTTCAAACTGGAGCAAGACCTTTTCACACTGAACACCACCCCCTATCTCTCGCTTCATGTTGACTTTTTCCAGTGCTTCCTCAGGCCCAGGAGGACCTGTGGTTGTTAAGACCCTGAAGTGCCCTTAGTGTTTTGTCTTTCTATTATAGGGAAAATAAATGAACTCAAGTCCAAACAAAAATCAGTCCTAATGATGTTTAAACAGTTAAAAACAGAACAAACACAGAACAAATGTGGAGGTGGGGCTGCAGTGTTTTTCCAGTTTAAAAGCAGCAGCACAATGCGGGTTTATAATCTCCTGTTAAATACTTCGATGCCTTTATGGGTGTGAACCCTCAATTATCAACATAATGATTCCCACAGATCAGACACCAGACTGCTTTGGTGACTCTTATTCTTTTAAAACACACCAACTAAAAAACACTGCCAAAAACCTCCTTACCGAGTAATGTTTGTATATTCAGAGCCCCACAAACCAGACAGACAGAATCGGGCAGCGTGCTGCACTGGAATAAAGGAAAATGACACTTGATGCAGGCTGATTTGGAAACATGTTAAAATGATTTCATCATACTGGTAGATGTTTTTAAAAAATGTTTTAATAACAGACTTTATGCTTTATTGCGGCGCACCAGCATAATTTCTACTAATTTAGCCAACTGAGTTTTTGTGCACTTAGACCACTAGAACTGTGTGCTGAAGAAGAACGTTGGCACATTTCGGAATTTTAAGAAAGCCATTAACAAAGACCAATGTAAACGCTGTAAAATGACTGCCACGTTCCTCACATTCAGGTGCAGCTCCTAAACAAGCCTTGGTCCTTTTCTGTGCCAAGTACTTAAACATAGCCTACAACAGTTTATATCCAGTCTGTATTTTTTGAAAGGTTGGTACTTCAGCCCATCGTGAAAGCCTCACTTCCACTGCTCCCATTAACAATAACATCAGGTGAAATTCAAAATACATCACTGCAGAGTTTGATCCTGGAAGCCTTAACACAAGAATGTTTGTACGTTCCCACAGAATAAGGAGCATGTGACCCGACGTTCAGAAGTAATAAGTCAACAATTACCCCATGATTCTCTATGTAAAGCTGCTTGTATACATAGACGCAATTCAGAAATATAGACAGAGTACCACATTAAGAGTCGTCATGTAAACACTGCTGATTCAGCTTTTGGTTTCAGTGACAGTGTCCCCGTGGATTGCACACTGGTTGTTGGCTTTCAGACCTTTTCTTTCCTACCTCTTTGGCGAAACTCATTATTGGATGAAATGATGTTAAATCCTGACAACAAAAAGGCCTTTAGACTACAACAGAAACAACTGGCTTTGTTAAGTAACAGATCCAGGATGTACTCCTGGGTGTCCTGATATAAATAATGCACATGGCTCTATTTTGCGTTGTTTCATTTGTTGCCTCCACCTAAATTCATAATTAAAAACACCCTGTCATGCATTTATTGGTGCTTTCAAGTGGGGTCGTGTTCACTGTCCTAATGAGAAGTTCATTTCAGTGGCCCAGCGGTCCTGTCTTCCTGAGTTTGTGCACGGAAAGTTTGTGAAAGCTCCAAGTTAATGATCTGTGATGTATGCTAAAATTTAAAAAAAAAAAAAAAGAGAAGTTCAGTTTTTTGTTGCTCATGCTTTTGTTATGTTGTTAGTCACCAAGCGACTTAACCACTTTAATGCCAAGTATTCAGTCTGAAGGCAGAAGCTGCTTTCAAAAAGAAGTATTCATTAATTATAAAAGTTGTCTGTAAAATGGATTGCACTTATATACACTACATACCACATTCACCTATTCGCACACACATTGATACATAACATTCACACACACTGAGTAGGCAATTTGGGCTTTAGTATCTTGCCCAAGGACAATTCCACATGCGGGCAGAAGGAGCCAGGGATTGAACCACCGACCCGCTAGTTAGTGGATGACCTGATCTACCTCTTGAGCCACAGCCTCCTGAGTACAATCAGCTGCTCCAGATCTGATTTCCAGAACTCCAGTGACTGTTCCCGTTACTTTCTACCACTTTGGGCTAATTCTACCCAGGCAGAGGTCAATTCTTCAGCGACAGGTTGGGTATGTGTGTGTGTATGTCTAAGTGTGTGTTGTGGAGCTGCCCCGTCTATGAGCTGGCTCCTGGGATATCGTACAGTGACATTGTTGTGAAGTGTGTGTCTGCATACAGCGACTCTGTGTGTGTGTGTGTGTGTGTGTGTGTGTGTGTACATGAGTGCCAGGTGGCCTCCTGAGGCCCCGGGCTGGGAGAAGAACACCTGCCTCTGCACCGCCTGCAGCTCCGTGTTGTCCCGTGTGTTTCAGCTTCATGTTGTTGTTGTGTAACAGTTACTGTAGCACACTACTGAAGGCACACTACATAAACCCTCTTACTACTACTATTTATACCATGAACACTTCTAATGTTACATTATAATGTACATCATTTGAAGAAATCAGTAGCATGTCTCTATGTATTTATCAGACCTCCCTATGGAAATTTTTCTGTGAAGAGATAAACTTTTTTTCTTTATAGTACATGGGTTGCCTTTTCTGTTAACTGATGTTGTGAACGTGAGCACAACACATTTTTTTAACATCTGCAGAACCCCATTTTAAATTTCTCCAAATATGAAAGTTAACTTTCAGAGACTTTTTTGGCCATGAAATAAGAGCCATAATGCTAGGCTTGCTTCAATACAAAATAATGTCCTGGGCTCCATTTTGCCCAGTTACATTGTTATTTTCATCTTCTCATGCATTTATTGCGGCCTCCAAGTGGGAATTGTGTTCAGAAGTCAGTTTCAACAACCCAGCAATGTGGTTTGTACAGGGAAAGTCTATGAAAGCTCCAAGTTCATGATTTGAGGCGTGTTCAGTAAAATCATTAACAGATAAACTACTCCTGGTAAAAGGTAAGTAGCCTAGCTTAGCTGAGAAGCAGTACCTCCCATCTCAGCCTCTTGATTCCAGTAAAATTCACAGCCATCGATGTGGCTGAGCTACCTTAAATCACATATTTAAATGCATCCAATTATAGATGCATGTCATTTTTTGAAATGGATAACACAGCTAAATAAACACATTTGTCAATAGAACATTTTTCTTCTGAGACCCCCCTAACTGCTAGAGTAGTACTGTACTGTACTAGGCCTGTATTTGCTTCTTTTTTAAGGGCAAAAAATATGCCTAACATGGGTATAACAAGGTATCTCTCTATTGCACAGTTTGGTTGGCTAGCCTCAAAACTTCAGAACCATTTTCCTTACCTTTACCTTTTACACAGATATAGCTGTTGTATCTGCCTTTGTGGAGCAGTGTTGTATGCTGTACAGCTTGAGACACAAGTTCCCGTAACAGTGGTGTTTTTTAGGCCCCTAAACTTTTGAGCTGGACCTGGTAAAACCACTACATCACCTGCTACACCAAAATACAACCACTGCAGCAAGACGTCCTAATGGCTTCATTAATGAATTTATTTATGGATTTATTTATTCTCAAACATGCCATAATACATAATAACAAGATCAATGTAAGACAGAATAATATGATTTGGGGGCTCTATTGTAGAGAGGAATAACTAATTACCAATCATGATGCTCCATATGGGCTCTTTTGCCCATATTGATATTTTTCCAAGGATTTTTTTGTTTTATCCTACAGTCCTGTATGAGTTTGAATAATAGACTTAGCACGTTTCACCAGCCTTGAGTCAATCACAGTGCCGTGCTCTGTTTTCTCTGGCTCCGCTCTCTCCTTTCAGAGAGCCCATTCAGCTCGGAGCCATCTACAGCAAGAGCAGAGAGCAATGAATATGTTCTATTCCACTCAGTCTTTATTTTTAGGTTTGAGTAGACTTACAGATGGCCTACATAAAACTGAATAGGGCTTCTTTTGAACAGCGGGGCAGAGAATTGGCTGACATGCCATTGTGTGGTCTCTATTATGGGAATACGGGGGAGTTCAGTAATAGAGACTGTCCTTCGCTGTCCGCGCACACGGCCAACATGATTTTCCACGATGATTTCTGAAATGGGTTTATCCTCGGGGTTTGCGGCTGCGTTGCCACATGGTCGAAAGTCACCGCCTCTGAAGAGGTGGTGTGATTGTTTGGCGGCTGATATTACATCTTGCTCCCCCAAAACGATTCATTTACGGAGGACTGTCGACCGATTCCATCTGCTCAAGCCCTTAGCTAAATTGAAGAGGACAGGAATAAAAATTTGAAGAGGAAGCGTTGAGAATTAAAGTGGAGATATTACAGGATTACAGGAGGCTCTCCCTGTGAGATCAAATTAACATGAGCCTCTCGAGACGCTCCTAAGACGAAGATGACAAGAAAATTAATCAGGAAAATGAAGGATTATGAATTAGAAGGTGTCAAACTGGTAACACTAGTCTGTTAATATGCTGGATATGCAGAGATTTCAGCTCAGTCTCACATCTCATTTTGACCTCAGAGCCAGTCAATGTTTCCCTTAAGCTGTGATTTATTTTATTTTGCATAACCACATCACAAAATCTTTCGGCTATCCATTAAATTTTTTCCCCAATGGCTTTCCCCTAACAGTGGGATGAGATTACATGATATTTTTATCTTTCAAGATGGTCACTGGGTCAAATTAGGCAATCATACAGTCATAAATTCTCGGCTTGAACAGGCTGAAGGACACAGCAGACTACACAGAGGATCCCAACAGTGACCAGGGACTGCCTTCACCATTCCACCGAATACACTGACAACCATTGTGTTCATATCATGGTTTTCTTAACGTGAACCTGCAGCTATTCATCACAACCTGGTGGTAAGGCTGGGCTATGTCTTTGTCCTTGCAAATCAGTAGAAAGAGAGTGAGAGTGTGGATACCCCGCATATGTATGCAGAGGCTGGTGTTGCACCCACAGGTGTAATTAATTAGGTATAATACTCCTGACCTGAGAAAGAGTCCAGTGGATACAGGCTCATGAAATGAAATCATTCCTCTTTGCTCTGCCGTGTTTATAGTTGTCAGACTAAGTGAAGACACGACAAAGACAATTCTGACACCCTCGTCTGTTCGTCAGAGCTGTATCTGTCTACCACTATGACACACTAGTCAGGGTAAAACAAGCAAATTGTCCTGCCTGACACTCATTTTTGCTCCCGACGCCCCACATTTGTTGGCTGGGTCCAATATCAGCCAGAATTTGCAGTCTGAATTTGGTATAAGTAGGAGTTGTTTTAATTTGATTTAAGTTGAATTTTGTGTTTTTTTTTTTTTTTCTTATTTAGATTTAATCTGTTCAACATAGAAATGTTTAATAGGAGGAGAAACTATTTTTTAATTGTAAGTGTCCATTTGGTAGTTTATTAAGTACACCTAGCTAAAATTAATGCAATCTAAAGGCATGTCTACACAAGAGGTGTTTCAGCTGTTTTCTTAGTTTGTCTGGGGAGCAAATACACTACAAGGCCCAAAGTATGTGGACACCCAAACATTACAACCATACTGTACGGTATGTTCCCACAACACCCCTTGAAACAAAGCTGTGTCTACTTGAAACCCTTCATCACTGAATGTACATGATCTTTACTTCTTAGATCGTTTTATTTGAAGCCTTTTTAGGGCAAAGAGAAAAAAAAAGCTAATTCTGAAAAAGTGAAAAACCACAAAAAAAACTAGCTTTGTGTAGCAGAATCTGCTGCTATAACAGCCTTCATTGTGCTGATTTCAGGGTTTCCACAAGATTTTGGATTTATTCCTCTTCAGCCACAACAGCATTAGCGGGGCCCAACACTGATGTTGGGTATTAAGGCCTGGCTCACAGTCAGCTTTCCAGTTCATCCCAAAGGTGTTGGTCAGGGGGGTCAGAGCTCTGTGCAGGCCAGTCAAGTTCTTCCACACCAAAAAGGGGCAAACCATTTCTTTATGGAGCTGACTGTCATGTTGAAACGGGACAGGCTCTTCCCTACAGTGTTGCCACAAACTTGGAAAAACACTTACACATTATTGTCTAAGATATCATTGTATGCTGTACAATTAAGATTCATTTCACTGGAACTGAACTTAGCCCAAACCATGATAAAACAGCCCCAGACCAAAAGTACAGCAGACAGTGTCCACATAGTTTTGGTTATATAGTGTATCTTTTGGGAAAAACAAAGCCACTGCAGCTGCTATGTCATTTTATATCCAGCTCTCTAAGATCAAACAACAGCAACCAGCAGTGTCCAGTTGCTGCAGCTGAAATTTTCTCAAGGTGGCAGGTTTCTTCGCAGCTGAGTTAATGAAAGGGACGCACCTCGCACCTCCCGCAAAGATGTCTGCTGAGTGAGGTGTGCTGCAGATGGACAAAATGACAGAAAACAGCTCCTAGGCTTTACCGCTTTAAAGAAAATGATGGAGCTGGTTACCTCCTCATCCTCAGTCTCTCAGGTGGTTTAATGCAGGATTACACGCAGATGCTCAGCCGAGAGCTCATGCACAGAGCTCCCATGATGTCACATCGCTGTACAGGGAAAACCACGTACCTCCAAATGAGGTGATTTTAGAGAGGATTACATGTTTTCTTTTATGGGAAAAGAAATATCTTCCCAGGGTAATAAAACCCATCAAAAACTCTTAGAAATGCTTAAAACGAGGCTGTTATTCTTAATTCAGAAAAGCTGACGAGGTGAAAGTATAGCAATGACTTGTAAGTAATACATCCCTCATGATAATCAGCAGCTTTTGCAGTCTTAAGTTGATCTATCAGAGCAGATACAGTGAGTCTGGCTGCAGCTAATCCTGCTACTGTGAACAGGTTCCTTGCTTTATCCCTCATAATCGTACAATAACAGTTGAAACATGAGAGGAATCTTTCCGTCTTAAACACTGATTATATCCTTCAGAGAAAAGTATACAACACTGATTGCATGTTTATTTCTTGACACTGTACTCACAAAGGTTTGACTGAAAATTACAGCTGACACTATGACAGCTGAGGCCACGAAATCAGTGAGTGGAGCACAGAAAACAGGAAGTGGAGGTGTCTGACAGATCTATCTCCCTCAGAGCCAATACACAGATAACAGGAGAATAGTTATCAGTGGGAAGTCCAGTTCGACACATTCCCACAATCCACCATCTGTACACATGAAACACGTAAAGGAGGCAGCCAAAATGATGGACACCGGTCAGGGTAAAATGACTCTGACTCTGAAGTAGCTTGATGCCAGTTGCAAACTCTTCTCAAAAGGTGGCTTATTATGTTGAATTACAATTATCTGCTTAATTTTGTAGACTGGCAGCCCAGACAATCAGTGATTTAATATGTGAGTTTCCATAACAACAGGAGACAAGAGCTCAAAAGGGTCAGAATATCTAATGTGGGTTTATATTTATGTTCTGTTTGTGTGCTTAAAGTGCTTTCTATTCTGTGACGAGGAGGCCTACAACTGGTTATGCTTGCTGTCTCTGGAAAAATCTCCACTGAAAAAAAGTCATTCATCATTGTGTCCTAACCAGAGCCATAGGCAGAATTTTAGCAGGACTGTGATCCACGAGGCCAGTTTGTCCCAATGCATTCTTATCCTTACAGAAATATTTGACTTGGCAGCAAAAATAAAAAAGCTTGTAAAACTATCAGATCAAAATGCTTTTTTCATTGTCTTTATGGCAAGATGTTCTATAACCAATGAAGCGACAGTTTAAGAAATCCAAAGACAGCAAAATATGATGATCTACGTGCTTTTCACAAGCCTTTTCCATGCTCTCATATTATGTTTTGAAGGAAACGTAATGTCAGCCTGAATACATTTTACAACATAATGAGAAAATGGGTTCAATTAACATATCTAGCAAGCTGTGAAAACCATTTGTAGTGACTACAGCACTAAAAGCAGCGTAGCAGTGGTGGAATTAGTATTCAGATCCTTTACTTAAGTAAAAGTACCAGTACACCAATTTAAAAATACTCCATTACAAATAAAAGTCCTGCATGAACATTCCTATATAAAGAAAAGTACATAAATATGAAGTGTTAAAGTGTGAAAGTAAAAGAACTGGTTTGGTCCCTCTGACTGATACATTAGTATAAATGACATCATTAGATGATTAATACTGAAGCATCAGTGTGTAGCAGCACGTTACTGTTGGAGCTGCTGGAGGTGGAGCTGGTTTGAGCTACTTCATATACAGTTTTATATACGGGGACACCAGATAAATCTGAGGGGTCGTGAGATAATTAATGGGAGAGGAAAAACAAAGTTCTGATTCACAAATCTGTTTTCAGCTTTTCGACTTTTTCTCTAATCTTTGATTTTTGGTGAGATATTGGATCATTAGAACATTTATTGAAATGAAACCATGTGAGACGTTTAGAGGGAAAAATCTCTGTTAACAACTCATAGACATCTGAAATGTGACCCTGACTACACACTGCTTTCTGTAATACGTCAGAAGCCAAAAAGGTTGGAGACCACTGGTTCAATCTTTAACAATGTGTTGTATTTTAAAGCTTGTTATATTATCCCTTGTGTAAATTCTTCACATTAAAAGTAACTAAGGACTAAAGCTGTTAGATAAATGTAGTGGAGTAGAAAGTACAATATTTCCCTCTGAAATGTAGTGGAGGGGAAGTATAAAGTAACATAAAATGGAAATACTCAAGTAAAGTACAAGTACCTCAAAACTGTACTTAAGTACAGGACTTGAGTAAATGTTATGAGTTGCTTTCCACCACTGCAGTGTAATAATATATTAACATAATTTCTAAGAGAAAGGGTTGCACAAGGATATAATTCTGGGGCGGCAGTGGCTCAGGGGGTAGAGCGGGTCGTCCCCTAACTGGAAGGTCAGTGGTGCGATCCCCTACTCCTCCAGTCCACATGTTGAAGTGTCCTTGGGCAAGATACTGAACCCCAAATTTCCCCCCAACGTGTCATCAGTGTGTTAGGGTGTGTGTATCTATAGAAAGCGTTCTATGTATAGAAAAGCGCTGTACGAATGTGTGTGTGAATGGGTGAATATGGCAGTAGTGTAAAGTGCTTTGAGTGGCCGATAGGTGCAATCCATTTACTGTAATACTGAATCCCTTTATCAGATTAAAAGACATTTAGTTTGGTTTAGTTTTGGGAAAAAACAAAAAAAGGTAACTTCTGCCTAGACTATATCATGTGGCACGTGAGTGTAAGAAGAGCTACATTTATTAATCACACAGAGGTCATAGGGAGCTGGAAGGTGGGATGTACATAGCGCATGACTTTGACACTGGAGACTGTTGTTGACATGTTAAGCCCTTCTGTGGTTAGGTTTGGGCTACAACAGCACTTTAGTTAAGATTAGGGAAGATTGTGGTTTTAGATGAATTTTAGTCAACATGTCCTCTTCCATGCTTCAGACCACTGCTGACTTTTTCCATATTAAACCAAGACTGTAACCTTTCCCTAAACTTAACCAAGTGCCTCAACATAACCATAAAAAGGTTAATTAATGCTGTGGTTGCCAGGACTGGAAATTGTAGGATAACAAATAAAAAACGTTTGCAGTAATTTGCAGAAATGTTCAGCACCAAAATTTTGTGGTTTATATGTTAGACGTAACATTTCCCATTTATCCTAAAAAACATAATCTGGGTGGCATTAGGTTCCTTATAATTTGTGTAATTACAGAATGTAACCTTATCTCCGTGTCCTGATTTAAACTGTTCATTAAACGACTTCAACAGTCAGTTGATTTCAGCCTGAGTTGTTCTTGAATTTTTCTCAGTGTCTTGAAAGAAGACAGAATGTATCACATAGGGGGAAAAAAATGTAGAACTTAATTATAGCCAGAAATGACTTTGGTAAATGACTTTTTGCAGTGTTTGCTCAAGGACACTCCAGCAGGGTAGACATTTTGGATTCATAAAGAGATTGAAATGGCTCCTTGTGCTTGCAGTAAAGTATCTCTTACCACTAAGGCCTCTCTTCCTTCTCTAACCACTGTTGAACTGACTGAGGTTTGAACCTCAGTGTGTCCTTCAGTTAGCACCTGACCACAGGTCCCTCTGACCTCAGGGCCAAGATGAGGGTGGTGGTTATGGAAGAGCAGAGAAGGTCAGGGACTGTAAATGTGTGCTCATCGCTGGAAGTGTATATTCCTTCATTGTTCATAGTCAAAAAATACACTTTATTCCTCGCTCCTGACAGAGCAGAGAGACGACTGCAGGAAGATCCAAATTATCCAACATCAATCTGTAGAGCTGCAGAGGTGGAAAGCAACCTAAGTACATTTAACCAAGTACTGTGCTTGGAGTAGAGTCTTGAGGTTCTGGCACTTTATTTAGTTACTTCTGTCATATGTCTTTTTCTCTTGTGCACCTCAGAAGGAAACTGTTTTATTCTATTCATTTATCTGACTGATGGAGTTTAAAAAATGGGTAGGGGTTACATTGTTTTTCTTATTCTATGTCTCGTTCCCTAAGGTATGGAAAAATGGCATATTTTGTCTTCACTATGATTAATGGTACTTTTGACACTCAAGTAGATTTTGGTTTATACCTCTTTACTTTTACCAGAATAAAATCTCAAACTGAGGGTGTGGAGTTTAAAAGACACAGGCAAGGGTTGGATCTAGGGAACGACACTATCGGGTTGCATTATGGAAAATGAAGGACCTCAGCCTCTGCTGCTTAGATTTTGTCCGTTTTGTTTTTAACCTGTCTTTTGTGACTCCCCTAACTTTAGGGAAGAGCAGTATGAAATCGCTGGAGTGCCCCATTAGAGTGGGGAAGATTTCATCCACCACCAAGAGTTCACGGCTTGTCCAAGGCAGAAATCTAGACTCCCAACAGCAGTACGCTTGGATTCAGATGCCTCAACTGCACTTTATAATTGCTGACAAAGCAGGTTGTTACATTTGTCCAAAGAACAGTGTGTTCCTGAACCTTTTTTGAAAATTTCCCAGCATGTCTGTGACAACACGGTCTAAATGCTACAATGTGACATCTTAAAGTTTTTGCATCAGGCTGGCAAAGTCACCGGAGAGACAGAGGAAGGAAGAGAAAGTCTGAGGAAGACAAAAAGTGAGAAATTGAAGCAGACAGCAGGAGAGGCAGAGGAGCAAAAGAGCGTGTGAGACGGAGTTTTCTTGGCAGAGCTCCTTGAAGCGCTGCACATTCCCGCAAGATTAATTGAAGCTTTTTCTGTTTTTGTTTTTTCAGCCTGTGAATTACCTCCAGATTATAAAGAAACAGCTGTTCACCCACTTCCCCCAGACTCAGCCTGTGTGATTATGCATCGAGTGACAACCAAGACAAACATCCAGCGCTCACTCGAGCTGCTCCGACGAAGCCTTCACGCCTTTTTGATGTCCTTTCCATTTCATAAACTGTCACTCATTTCACTCATAACTATTAATAAAACAAATCAGACACAATAATTACAACGACAAAGAAATATTTATTCAATCTTTTTTGTTGTTTGTTTTAGTTAGTCATAGCTGCTCCAACACGTGTATTTACAAAGAAATAGTCTTTTTGTAGAAAAGTCTAGTGAGGAACTGAGCAGGAAACAGACAGTAGAATAGTTTAGATGAGTACAGGAGAGGATGGGGCTCATATAGGCACAAGGTACAGTTACTACAATGTTAAAAGAAATGTGCAGTTTTGTGGCACATCCACGTCTTCGTTGGGAAAAAAACACAGCTGTGGCTAAAGTAACAAAACGTTCCCAATGCTAGATGCACAGACAAAAGCACACATCCTTTTTTAGGATACAGACGATGGAGAGAACAGATGCTGCAAGCCAGGGACACAGTGCTGTTAGCTTCAGGCTACAGGGTACCAAAATCAGGTGAATTAGAAGTCCTTAGAACACATTACCCACCCTCTTCGTAGCACAGTTTGTTCAAAAAACATGAGACATCAAAATTTGATGTGGAAACAGCCTATCTCCTGCTGCCATGGACAAAAAAATCAAGTTTCAACACCAGTAAAAGTCAATCGCATTTCCTAAATCCTGCAACATCGTCACGGCAAACTTAACCGCAGCTTGGCTTGGAAACAGCTGGAGGTGAAGATTAGCGAGAGACCATGGAAACAAAGATCAGACTGCACCTTGAAGACACTTTGGATGCAACAATACAATGAACAAAGGCAGTTGTTTTTTTTTTTAGAGGAGGGAAAATAGATTTTCAAGCTCTTGGAGATCCATCTGTTCTTTTCTTCAGGCTCTTTGATCCATGATTGTAACCCAACCACACTGCATGTTCGACACATTTACCCATAATGGGTGCAATGTCGATCCTGTTTTTTTTCTATTTCATATAAAAGACATATAAAATGAAATAAAGCGTTGTCTTAATATCAAACATTGACTTTTCTTTCTTGCTAAGAACATTAATGTGTCAGTTAAATCGCCCTAAAAAAGAGGTGTTGGAAAAAAAAAAGAGAAGGTATCTTACACTGTATGTTACAACAGGCTAATTGTTGGATACATAGTATCCACAAAACTTACTGACTGGTTTTTCTCATTGTGGCGTGGATAGAGGCAATGAGTTCAGTGACAGTGGACTTTTATCGTTGGCCAGACAAAAATTAATGAAGGCTGAGAGGTGTCAGGAGGAAAAGCTTTTTGATAAAGTAGTAATTTGTGCCCTCAAATGAAAAATTATTCCAAAACTAAGCAATTCTCACCCTCAACATGCTCCAATTATTAACTTGTGGGACAAAATTTCCTCAAGCTAAGAGTGTAATCGCCTTTTTTTTTTTTTTTTTTAAATCTCCCCAGCATTCTCAGCTAAGATTTAATGACATGTTTATACAGATTTCATACTGAGATACGAGAAGGCTCCTTAGGTATTTATCTGTGAAACAGAGCAAATAAAAGTCTGGGATCATGTGATACAAGGTTGGTATTGAGGAGGATTTCGAGAGGTGAAGGTAATAATGCTGCAAATCTGAACGAGAGAAATATCAACACAAACTTGTCGAATTATTTGTGAACTGAGAGCGTGAGTTACTATTCAAAGGGGCGCTCCACTGAGTTAACTCATCAGTTTGCGTCACGGAGAGTAGAATTCAGCCCGTGAAAATGTCAAAAGTCTGAAAAACTGTCCCTAATGACATCTGGATGACATCACCAGAGTTTTATGTTCAGTAGTTCGGGCTTGACCTCCCTGACACCGAGCAGTCTCGCTACTGTGACAAAGTATTAGGGCCACTGTTAAGGGAATTAAAAATCTGATGTTTGCTTAGAAAATTAATTTTTTATCTTGTATACCTACTATTTTACATGAAATTACAGCTATATACTTATAATATTTTGACTTATTATCGTAAAAGTACAACTTGACTTTTGTAATAATGTGATTTTTTTCTTAAATTTATGATGTTATACTTTAGACTTTGTTCTAAAATTCAATTTTTATTCTCGCACATCATCATTATTTTTCTTGTAAAATTACAACTTTACTGCCAAAGTATTAAGGCTTTCTCATTACAGCGTTGTTTTATTCTCCTTATATTATTACTTTTCTTGTAAAATTCAAATTTATTCTGCTAATATATTTGCTTTTCAAAATTCTGACTCTTCTCATTATGGTTTTTATATCAAATGATGACTTTAATCTCGATCTGAGGTGTTTTTTCCGCCCAAAAGTGGTCCTATACTCCTTTGCACTCTACCAAACAAGCAGGTACTACAGAGCTTCTATTTCAGCTGTAAAACTGGCAAGGCTGTGGTTTCATTTGGCAAAGAGTGCATGTGAAGGTAACAGTGTTGCTGCAATTGACGGGTGGGGAGGATATGTTTACCGCATGTATTTGCTTACACAAAAAATTAAAAGAAAGAAGAAGAAGACCACGTGTATTGATCTCAGCAGGAGCCTCACAAAGCTTCATATCTCACTCTCCCTCTCTTTCCCTCTCTAAGGTCTACTGGTGGTAGAGTTTCAGTTTGCCCCAGAGATAACAGGACACCTCGCTCTGTTTATTCCAGCTCTCCTGATGGTCGATTTTTCATTCCAGAAATAACCGGTGCGAGGGTGCCCCTGGTGTATTTTCTGTACAGATGCCACTTTACACGACATCAAAGACATCACACGTAACCCCGGACCCCCACATACACACTACTACCACCTCCTCTATAACTTGGTCACTGTCTCACGGAAACATCTTTAGCCACAGAAAACTTGTGCTGCTTTATTCAAGGAAGAGTAACCCCCTCGATTAAAAAAAAAGATAAGAAAAAAAAAGACTATAATCATTCTTTTTTTTTTTTACCTCATGTTAAGCATGGACACATCCCTGAACTTTGTAGGAATCTTTTTCTCTATATACAATAGTCGTGTATGACAGTGATTCACAAAAGCAATAGTGTAATAGTAAAACTACATTTGTGACATTCGTTAATGACAGATTCAAAACACAAATATTCTACGATTTCTACGTCCTGATAGCACATCAGACTTTTTTTTCTTCCTGGACTTCGTTAAAAAACAATTAAAAACCATCCTCAGCAATCGATCCAAACAGATACATAATCTATACTCAGTGTTTTTGTTTGTTGTTGATTGTATCAGATGAACTGTGTGTAATATGGAGTAACTTTAATGGGTAAGTGTAGTTTTTTATTGCCTTTCTACTGTACCTACAGACTAAACCAGAACAGAAAAAAGCACGAGGACTTCACAATAAATAGGAAAATACATGTCGCCTTGCAAAATACCATGTTGACTTCTAGGCTCCCTTCAAATATTTTACTGTACACCCGTGTTGGCTGCTACAATTGAATTACGTGATTTATTAAAAAACAAATACATTAATCAATCATTAAATCGCCCCTATCCAAACACTAAAAGAAGAGTGCTTCTTTAAATTTTCTTGTTTTTACTCTTTACAAGGGTCCTCCACAGTCTGAGACCATGCATCCTTTTTAACCTGAGAGGAAGGTTAAGTCATCAAAGGCCTGTCCTGTAACTCCATTTGCCCTTGGCAACAGTCTCCTAGCAACAACATCCTTCTTGTTTTTCCTTTGCGTTGGCTTGTGATCTGATGTGTCGCTCCCAGATCTTCTTTGAAACCTTTTCCACTTTCACGTGAGAATTAATCATGTTACATGTCAGGGGTGTTACGTGATGTTCCTGAACACACAATGTTGAAAGTATGTAAACTTTTGAGGGATCCTGCTGTGCTTCTTTGCCATTCAAGCTTAAGAGTGTACTGATTGTGTAGTTTGTGTTCAATGTTTGTATATGTTTAAAAGCAAGTATGTGTGCTTCTCTTCAACACAAATAAATGTGTTATATCTGCATACTGTGAACAGTAGCAAGGCGAACAGGTAAGAGACTCTTTCACCTTGGGGTGCCTCGAGTATCAGCACCCACCAGAAAAGTCAAGAATCACACTAGTTGGCATTTTTCAAAGTCAAAGTCAAACAACAAAGGCTTCAGCATTGAAGTCCCTTTCTCTCTCTTTTCACTGAGAGAGTTTGTCAGTGTTTTTTTTTTTTTTTTAAAAGTGCTCCTTCAGGGGAGGGGTTGAAGGGTAGGCCGGCCTGTGGTCCAATCAGGACAGTCCATTCTTGGGGGGATTCCTCAGACTATAGGCGCTATAAAGACAAGATGGCAGCCAGGAGTATGAGGGCGGAGCTGAGCAGGAGGACTGAAGTCTGGCACCGACCAACAGAATTCACATCCCTTCGAGCTGGCTCTGGTGACTCGTGGCCGATGCCGTCTGAAGGGGAAGAGATGAAAATGTTGGTCACTAACAGGCAAAACAGCTGACACATGAAATGAAGTGATGGTTTTGTTTCCTCTCTGTGTTAAAACAATGAGGAAATCAGATACTGTGAGGAGGACTGTTTGTCATACATAGGAATAAATGAGCACAAGCAAACACATACAAAGATGTACAACAAGCCTGCAACTGCCCCCAGGCCCCAGACCTCTATAATAATCATGTGTCCGTTGGTTTGTGGTCAATTGAATAACTACTGAATACTTTGGTTGGGCAAACGCACCACTAAAGTGGAGTACAAACTGAAATGAAAAGGGCATTAAAGAGCAATACAACACCTAGTATTAGGGTTAACACGCCCCCTTCACATATTCAGATAATGCATCCAAACCCAGGGCCCTAAAATAATCTAGTTTCAGGTAAATTGGAGAACTTTAGAGGTGATGGGAGGCAGAACTCTTTTGCATTTGGACAGAGGCCAGGTTAGCTGTCCTACAAACAAAAACCATTTCGAAATAAAAATGTTGACACACACTGGCGACAGAATGATTATCCGGTTAATCAGGTGATTATGACTAAGCCCTGGACTTGCACTGGTGACCAAATGTGAGACAGCTCTGGCCAATTTAGTGCTGAGATGCAGCTCCAGTTAGCAGTAGTCAGGCCCAAGTACACTTCCATTAGAGCTTATAGAATGTACTATATACAAAATATTCAGTTTTAGTATAATAATAGCCATAGTCTCTGTAAACAGCTCAGTTAAAAGTCAGCATTTAGTCTGCATACTGACTTTTTTTTGTATACTTAATATTTTTTTCACTTTTTCACTCAAAACCTCATTAGATCTAGTATGTGGTATAGAATTGGGACAGCTCATGACATTCTTTCTTCCCAATTTTTCATTATTTGATTCTCCAATTCTTAAACTCTCCTTAAAAAGTATCCTTCAATCGTGATGCCAAAAATGAAAGAAAATTCCAAAGAAAATGAAAAGAAACTTTATCAGCAGACGTAACAGTTATTGGACATTTCAATTCTATCTCAAACCCACACACACAAAAACATCATTTACTGTATATTCCCACCAACCTCTGGGTTCTAGGGAGTTGTGACTGTTGTCGTCAAAATCGACCCCTTCCTGCACGCTCCCAGAGTTTTTCACACAATTGT
The DNA here is from genome assembly GCF_016859285.1 of Xiphias gladius. NCBI lineage: Eukaryota > Metazoa > Chordata > Actinopteri > Istiophoriformes > Xiphiidae > Xiphias > Xiphias gladius. The sequence continues at coordinate 4,895,802 of NC_053419.1, forward strand.
CTTTTGAAAAACAAAAGAGGAGAGAGGAGATGTGAAGATTAGAGAAGTCAATCGTCACTCGTCCACAGCCTGATCAGAGGCTGCTGAACAACTGCATAGAAAACTGGTAAGAGTAGACACAACAATCTGTGACTCACTTTGGGGCCTGACGAAGACTTTGAGTCGAAGGCAGCTCCTTCTGCCCTTGTCGTCAGTGATAGAGGCTGTGGAGACACCAAGCAGTGTTAAGAACAAAACATGTTAAACTCGTCACCTACACTTTTCCATTTCAAAAGTAATCTAATCTAGGGCTGCATGATTATAGACTGAAATGACTGGCACCATTTCAATGTGAGATCATGGTGATTTCCAACCATTGTTAGAAACAAAAACCTTTTACTGCACTGTAACATTTTAATCTGACAAAATTGACTTCACTTCCACATTTTCAGCATTGCACCTTATCAGCTTTAATCAAAAAAATGTGCAGCACTTACAACAAAGATTCCTGGTCACTGGAAATATTAAGCTGTTAGGCAGAATGTAGTCTTACTACATAGTACTTTGTGGTTTTAGCTTCATAAATCTTCCCTTATTCAACATCACTTTCAAGATGTTGGCCAGGGTATCAAACCTCAGTACTTTCCTGGTGATAACAAATGCATGGTCAGACTTGCATCTTGTTCACATATCCTTTTATTGAATAGCTCCGGATTGAAATCTAAATTTTGCCAATTTTATACTTCATTTTGCCAAGTTCTTGTACGGATGCTTGTGTTTAAACAACACTTGAGAATGACACATCTCAAATATTCAGTGTTTAGGAAACACTGAATATTTGAGAAGTTTGGCTTGTTTTGTAAAATGATAAAATTGCTTCTGTAAAAAGTTAGTTTATTCAGTATATCATTAGTTTGTTTGTATTAAAACTTTATCTGACTGTAGCTAATTCCAAGATCGTATTACACAATATCAGCCCAGTAATGGCCCCGGGAACCAGGTCAGGGCTACTGGTAACAAAAATGATCAGAGAAGACAACTGACGCAGCATCTTGGACATTTCACCTCAAAAAAATACCTTCTTTCTTCCTCTGCCTAATTTGACACCTTCTCTGACATGTTTTGTGACGTTGACCAATAGGAGCACATAGGGCTCTTCTGTGCACAACTGCAAACATGGTGGAAAAAAAGAGGAATGAAGCTGCCGTTGTCAGGTGGAACAGGGAAGTCGGTACCAGCGCCTCCTTTCTGTTTAACTGTACATGTGCTGTACATAATGCACACTACAGATTAAACCTCGACCGATCACAGTTTCTCGTGTCTCTAGGCCAAGTCGTGGTCGTGGCCTGATCTGCAGCTCGAAAGACAAAAATCATGTAGCTTGATTACAGGATAAGTTTTCTGGTCCTTTCTACAAACCCAGTCAACATTCTCTTTGCGCGTTCACTTCACCTGAGACCTCTTGTCTCTCTGAAATCCACCTTCATTCATAAACATCAGCTCAGGTGCAGAATCGAATCATCTGACAAGGTTGATTGTTTCTTCATCAGAGGTATTCCACACTTACCTCCTTTGAATACGGTATGAAGGGCTCTATTTCGCTGTCTGAACTTCCCTCTCATCCTGATGTAAAAGTGTTTCTGCTCCATGTTTTATGATTTGATACAACTCGGTGCCACTCTCATATTTCCATGTCTAATCTGGCCAGTCATTTCTGCAGATGCGTGGCATGCTGTTGTGCTCACCTACAAAATCTCTTTTCCTCTGTTTCCTGATTGTGAAAGGCAAAGACTAAAAAACATTATATGAGTTGCTGCGATTGTTTTGCAGAGCTAACAAAACTAATTAGGGACCAAGTAGCGAAGAGTGCAGAGGGTGTCTCCAGCTATGAAGAACGACTTCAACTTGTCTTCATTTTTGAAAAGAATATTTTCATGTTTAGTCTGGCCTCGTCTTCATCACACAAAAGAGTTTCTCTAACCCTTTTCCTCATGTGCATCGATACTCTGACCTTTCCTGCTGCCTGGCAAGTCTCTCAAACTCCTCTACATTCAAACACACACACAATCATGAGTGTGCTTGGATATTCATGACCCTGTGTTGGGTATGTATACGTGCATGTACAGTATGTAGTTGTGGTTTCCTGCGTATGTGCATCTGTGCACAGACGTTCCCAGAGCTGGTCCACAGACACTCCTCTATCCCTTCACCCAGACGCTCTGTGTGATGGCTTCTGGCCCGGCGATGAATTCAAGATAAAAGTAAAAACCATGTCAGTGTTTCCACTGTCGCAAATGACTCGGACTCTTATTTCAAAAGGCTCTTTATCAGATGCCGTGACGCAGTGAGAGAGGTTAAAAATCGTCTTTAAAACTCCTCCATGAGAGGAATACTGGAAGTGAAGCAGCAGAGGGAGGAAATAAACGAGAGAGAAACGGTGTCAATCATGCTGCTTCTGTCTATGTCAGCGGGTATCAAGTAACTTACCTCACACCCCGAAGGTGGCTAGAACAGACGGGAGAACTCACTGTCTCAGTTTCTGTCTCTCAACTCCTCTTGCCAAAACTCTCTTTATCTCTCTTTATGTCTGTCATGCTCCTCCTGTCTCTGTTTCCTTGGCTGTCGTTATCTCTCTAACTGTTTTGACTCCATTAAAAAGTGTACTTCTGCACTCTTGCACAAATGCCTTTAGGGGCAGCTATATCAAAACATATCACAGGGAAAAAGAGAGTAACAATTGTCCAGAACTCCCATCTACAACATTTTATCAATGTTATGAAATTATTTGGATTACGGCAGCAACTGACCAGTATTTTGGTTATCAAATGATCTCCTGATGATTTCTTGATTAAACGAATAATCATTTATCTATGAAAGGTCAGAAGGTTTCAAAAAATGTCCCTAAAGTCTAAGGAGATGTCTTCAAATGGCTCATTTTGTCAAACCCAAAAATATTCAAGTTACAATCATATAAAACAGAGACAACAAGCAAATTCTCACATTTCAGAAACTGGAACTAACAAAAGTTTAGCATTTTGACTTGATAAATGACTTCAAAAGTATCAAAATTGTTGATAAATTTTTCACTGTTTGATCAGTTTATCATTTCACACACACACAGCACTAACCCAGATAGCTGTCCAGATTTAAATTTTTATACCTATTTTAGAATAGATTTTTTACTCTTGCTTTGTTGTTGTTTTTTTGCCAGTCCCTAAATCAGTGACGAAGAATGCAAAGATGCAGGTAGACACAGCAATGATGCGTATGCTTCACACTACATTGCCAATAGACAGATTTGCCATTTACAAACAAGGGGATGCAGCGCTGCTCTGGGGTAGAAAAAACGTTTCCACAATGTCATAGCAACTTAAATCTTCACTATGTAGAAATAAAGCAGCTTCTTCGAAACCATTGTAATTACAGTTTAGAGGTGAATTTTTATGACACACATGCCCCCTTTGATAAACATTTGTCCACTCTGGGAGGTAACTTGATGCTTATTCCAATGATAATGCTAATCAAAGCTATACAAAAGCTATAAAGTGAGCTCCAGAGGTTGAGAGAAATGACCTGCGTGTGACCAAAAACATCAACTGACAGCAGCGGGTTAAACTCAAAAGCACAAAGTTAGCATTGAAAAAATGAATGCTGTCATGTTGTTACATTAGCGTGTACAATAGCAAGTATATTTCCTCAGAATATACCAGTCACTGGATAAATGCAAGATGTATTACATTAATACACAAACTCATTTTAGAGATGACTGCAGTGTAACCAGGCAAAGCGGCACTCCTGACAAACTGTGTCAGTACAGGATTCAATCAGTATTACTGATCAGCCACACAGGATCATGAAAAGAGATTCTGCGCGCCTGTTTTCAAGCCTTAGCAGGATTCATTAAACCGCCTTAAACACACAGTAGCAGTGTGAGCTGTCTGACCTTAAAACTGGTGTTTATTCCTCCAGTGTCAGTGTAAAACCACCCACCGCCTTCATAAAATCTATGGCTCTGACCTGGTCGCTGGAGTTAACAGCTAATTCTGCTCTCTGAGCTAAAAGGCAGATTTCTTTGGTGGGATAATGAACATTTTCCACTCATTAGTTTTGTGATTTGTGCAGTTTTAGGCACAAAAACAACTTTGCTGGTTGAAATCCTCATAAGCCCTCGGTCATTTTGGGTTATTTTCTGCCCCCATCTCACTGATGACATCTGTTAACTCCCTGCTGAAACAGATACGGTTTAAACTAACTACATATCTTGGATGGCAAAACATTGAAATCACAGTCATCAGCAACTATCACAAACAGGCTGTTCTCGTTATTTTTCTGAATACCTTATTAATCCTAACACCTGAAACTAGCTGAGAAAACCAAAATGATTTGCAGATGATATGATGTCTTTCATTCATATCTAATTCTTTACACCAAGTAGAGATGGAGCTATATCTGGACGTTTGTTGAAAAATCAGTGGAATTACAATTTGCCAGAAGTGCAGAGTCCAGACTCTATGTAGGTGCAGCAGGCAAATCTCTTGGCCAATCAAAAGTAGGAAGGAGAAAGAAGCAACCATGCTCTGAGACTCACAAAAGGATATACTGCACTAGCAGGAACAGTTACAGTAGCTGCAACTGTTTTTTAGATATCAAAAGATGAAATTAAGTGTAAAACTACTTTAAAAATGTAAAAAAAAAAAAAAAAAAAAGTAAAAATCAAAAAACAAAAAACTCACCCTCCAGAAGAATAAAACACAGCTGCGCTTGTTTTCCTTTGGTAAGTGACCAAGCATGATAAAACAGCCTGAGGTGTCACATATCAGCAGACCTTGTCATGTATTATCTCTCTGTAATAATCTACTTTGATTTGCTATTTGTTTGATTTGGAGACTGAAAGTAGCGCATGTTCTCTAATGTGTATTTTTTTTGGTACATTTTGGTTATTTGGGATTGCTGGTCATGTGACCTCTCCTACAAGAGATGCATTTTAGACACTATGAAGATCCTTCATCCTTCTAAACACTGTCTTGTTTGTTAATAAAATTTTCTAGCTGCAGCTGTTGCAGAATCTTTTCTTCTTTCTTTCTGTGTTCTTCAACTATTTCTCAATCTCATCCTTCTTCATTCACATTGCTCTCTCTCTTTACCATGATCCCTGCACAGATTCCAACACACACAGACAATTATCCAACTATCTCTCTTCCTTTCTCTCATGTCTGCCACTGAGGTCAGAGTCTGGGTTTTCTATCCTCGAGCGAGAGAGCCGGGCTTCACCATGACTGTAACTCCAGCTCTGCCTGCAACTTTAGACTCCAGCATTAGTCAGGTCACCTGGGCTCCGCCACACCATGATGACGGGGCGATGGTAAACCTTCCGGTCACACACTCAGAGTCACTATACACATTCAGTCGAGTACTGCTGGACCCGTGATTGTTGCGATCATGCATTCAGCACCAGGAAGACATGTCACTTAACAGGCTGGGATGGCGTGTAAGGCCAGGCTTTAGTGTAACTGTGAGGTGAATTAGACGGATTCTGTTATAAATACTGTAGGATCAGTTTTTCTTGTGATGAGCGGTTTATCTTGGGGAACAAAGCCCTTTGTCTTTGCTTCAGCTGTGAGAAGCAAAAGGGAAACTGCCGGAGCACTGCGCTGGCGGGGTTCATGTCATTATTGATGTAGATCTGCACTGGCTGTACGGAGCGGGACCCAGGCGTTTGAAGCGCGAGGGCTTTACAGGGAGACAGTCATCCCTCTCACACGGGGAGAGCCAGACTCTCAACTGTCTCCTCTGAAAATTGGATTTCTATCCCCTGAGATTAGGATCAGGCTTCCCCCACTCCACTGCAGCTTTATAAGAAAAACATGCCGCCCTCCGAGGCCACAGGAAACTTTGAGCACAGACCTCGTCGTCATCTTGGTGACCTTTGACCTTCTAGGACCAGCCGCAATACTGATCCCACACCAGGTTTTCCCCCGGGTGTCTGTCTGTCTGCCAGACGGGCAGGCCTGTAGCCAACTGCAGGTGTCATGTATTTGACGTGGCCCTGCCTCCTATTTCCCCCCCTGCCTGGGGCGAATGACAATCACCACGGAGGAGGACAAAGGAGTGTCTGTCTTCACTGAGACAAGCAGACATGAACCCCCCTTCTATGTCATTTACATGACCACTTAACAGATTCCCAAACCATATTATATGTACAACACAGGTATTAACTATCAGCTATTGTAAGGCTCTTTTAGAGCAAGACACTGTTAACACGCAATTTGACACCGATACCAGCAGCTGATAAAACAAACAGTAGTTTACTGTAATGCAGCCAAAGTTTCTGGATCTGGATGATGCCGACGGGAAGGAAAACAAGGATCCATCTGGAAAAATATGTTTATCATTACTTTTTTTCTTGCTGCATCAACATACATTTTAACATTCCAAGGAAGATTCGGAAGTCTTCAATAGATGAGTGAAGAAATGATGAAATAGGCATTCCCTTAAAATAAAGAAAACTGACATGGGAGACTCGAGAAGTGAGCCCAGTTTCTGTGTGTGAGAGGTGCAGCACCTCAAGGCTTGGATGGACATCAAACTCTAGTACGAAATATAAGCAGCTGCATTATAAAACATCCCGTTCTTTGATTTAAAGACACGCGAAGCTGAACTGAATACATGTTTCTTAGCATGTACAACCATATATTTCCCCCAGGACGTTTTGGAGACCAAAGCAGAGGTAAAAGGAGAGAGAATATTGGACTTACATTTTACAGGTGGCCAGAAACACAACTCCAAATGAATGCTAACGGTGCTCTGTGTCTGCTGGATTCTACATATTATCATATAAGGTTAAAATATGTCAATGTTGTGGTCTTAGCTTGTTCTGCCTCCACCCAAAATGGCCAAAAGTCTATTAATGCTGCTTTAAACCAGTTCGCTTTCAGATTCTGAGTCAGTTTTAGATTAATTCAGCAACTGTGGTGTGTGGTGGGTACTGTAGTACTTAGAGCGTTCATCATACCAAACTTATGACTTCTCAAAAATGAAACTGAAGTATTTAAAGCTGATGGCCACAACATAAACTTATAGTATTGTTACATTCTCCAGGTGACTCCAGTGCCGAGGAATGAGGAACGTTGAGGATATCATTAAATGAAAACTTTCACATCGCATTTTAGTGGTAAAAAATACTTCCTGAAGCAGTTCTTCTTTCCAACTACACATCTCCATACAATGAGGACAAATATTGTTATGGTGTTAAATGTTCCGACTACTAGGTCAAGATATGTTCCCTGAACTGTCTTTGTCTTTTGTTATTTCATACAGTGCCCAGATCCCATGTTCTCGGAGGAGAAATATAAAAGTGTCTTTGGTTAACAACAATCTGATGGATGAGTCATGAATCTGAGTCAGCAAGAGATAGTTCGTATGGTCACATCATTCAGGGCCAACTAAACGAATGAGGCAGAAGTAAGCAATCTATGAATTTTTCTTTTCGAATTATAACAGCCTCAACAATTCTCTGGCAAGGCTAACAGTAGACCACAATCTCCCTAAGGGGCACATATTATGCAAAAGAGCCTATAGCAGCCCGTCAATGCAGCGATCCAACAGAAACATCTAGAGAAGGGTAATACATCACAATACAAAATACTACAACAAAAATACAGATTTAGATATGGTTCATCTTGCATGAGGACAATTATGATGATCTTGTGATTCTAGATGCTCAATTGGCACACAGTCCAAGGTCAGTGAGGCAAAGACAAAAGTGTTAGAAGATGTGTAAAGAGGATCAATTAACTACCTAACTACTTAATCATAGAAAATGTTCCTTGTGGTCTTAAACCTGCCTGTGTCAGTCATTACGGTCCTACAGATCTTCATTTGAGAAGAAGAAATTAATCAAATCTGTCATAAAGAGTTTTGTTCCCTAACTTTAAAGCTGCTTTAAAGGGGATATCATTGTTCAAAAGGTTAAATCAGTGACCAGCCATCACTGTGTCTCAGTCAGTTTCGCTCTTCTGCTCCTGCAGGGTACTGACTTCACTTATGAAAACATGACTTCCCATCTGCTTGTTTTCCCAAGTCCTCTCATGAGGAGGAGAAAGCTGAGCTCAGCCAGTCAGCAACAAAAGATGCTTCAGGCAAGACCTTGACAGTAGAGATGTTTTGCTCACTCTGGCTCGTGTTTTGGCTTGGCCCTCTTTCCAAGGACTTGCAAAACAAAACCCGAACATTGCTACTGTCCTTTTGTATGAGTCCAAGTTGAAACTGATATCGATCTTCTAATTTAAGTCCCAGATAGAGCTTGGTATCGTTGTGAATCCCTCTTAATATTCCTGATATAATACCTGAGCTTCAGTACTGATACCAAACTGATATCAGTTTTTGGTTGCCTTATCTTCAGAAATGTAAATAGTTCTACAAAAGTATTTTTTCAGTTAACAAAAAAAAAAACAGTTATCAAGTGATAAATGTTATATATAAACACAAGCAGCCATACAAGACTTTTGCCTGAATCAAAAGATCAAAAATAAGCAAAATTTCAAGTTGAATCAGGAATTATCTGATTAAAAAAAAGTCAAAAAATTACAAATCTGACCAAACATTGAAGCCGTTGCTCTATATGCACTATCGACACATTTCAGTTGTTATCAAAGAAGTAAATAAATTCTGTAAGTAATACAGGGAGATAAGTTCATACTCACAGATATAATAATACTCTCTGCCAGGACGAAACTCAAAGCCTAAGGAGAAGGGAGTAAAGAGCTGGAACTTCTCAGAGAACTTGAGCGGTCCGTTTGGTGACAGAGGCCTGTTGCACTCCCAACGTTTGAAACCCTTGGCAGTGTGGTCACAGGAGCTGTAGCCATCGTAGTTCACCATGTAGAGGACGTAGCGCTCAGCCCGCTCGTCAGAGACCGGGCCAATGTAGTGCGGGCAGTAGACGTCAAGGTAGTCGTTGATGCAGACATCAATGTGGTAATCACCCCGGTAAAACCTGGAGTAGACGGAGAGAGAAGAAGAGGGAAATGTGAACATATCCAGCGCGGTTTGTGCAGAAAACAATGACTCAGTGTAAAAATACCAGAGCTGTTTTTAAGTGTTTTGGGCCAAAGCTCAAGTTTTCAGGTCTGTGAATGCTGACTATTAAAATGGCTCTTGAACGTTTTGCTTTTAAAGCTGTTTTGAGACATTTTGTTACACTGAGAGACCAAGTTACTTCAATGTACAGGCCTTATAATTAAATATTCTGCCTGTCAATGTCTTACACACAAGCATGAGGCTGATGCAATACATATTCCTATGAGCGGTTTCACACTATTCCATTGTTTGACAGTACAGCGTTAAGTCTGACTTGAATCCAAACTTCAGGTCTACAGCTCTGAACGATATATTCATAAAATCGTGTTCTTCATTTACACCAAAGAAGAATGTGACCACTTATGCTTACATGACTGGAATTAGTTGTGTTCATAAACCACAGTGAGGGCTGTTTTTGTGTGTGTCAGCAATAATACTAACGTGATTAACCTGTTATCTGTTAAGGTGATTATTCATCATGTTTGCATGCAAGAAAAATTCCCACAATGGCATCGTACAAGATCATGTGACCGCTCATCTTGACCTTTCTAATGATTTATTCATCCACTGAAAATACGCTGAGCATGCATGCCCTCTCCGCGGCGGCCTCCTCTGTGGTTTGTACACATTTAACATTCAGATACCCCGAAGCAGTGCTTTGCTCAGCGGCACATCAGTAGCAGCTGTTTCAGTGTGCAGACAGTTTCACATTGATTTGTCTGGGGAGTCTCTCGCCATCGTGCTCCCTGAAGATGCCTTCTCCACAGGGTTATGAGTACTCCAAAACCTGATGACAACTTTGGGTATCTTAGCGAAAAATTCACCATATGCACTCGCAAACTGAGGCCACACTGTAGAAGACACATTCAGGCTATAGGTCTTCTGGTTTTGTTTACAGGATCTCATCATGTCAGTCTCGATCATCCTGAGCCTCTTGAGAGACTCAGCTGAATCCCCGTGCAACACAACCGCCCCAGAAGAAACCTCTTACGACACATGCAAGTCAGTCCTAAGCCATATATCAATGTTGGCGTTCAGTAGTGAGGACTTATGCTGGTGCTGAAATTGAAGTCCCCTAGTGTTACACTGCTAATCCCCTGTTTAGCATGTGCCTTTAGCAGCTTTAAGAGGATCCCTCTGTAGAATGAGATTTTCATTAGCCCAATATGACAGCTTGATGTAGGAGCCCCTTGTGGAATCTCTGAGTCTGGGAAACGAGGGCCTGTTCTCAAGCATGGCCTTGAAACAGCCCCAAGGTTTTCTGCCGGGTGTTTACTGTAAACCGAGCGGACAGGAGAAGGGGGGAAAAAGGTTCAGCGGCAAAAAATGCCAGGTATTTATTCCTGGGAAGAGTGATTGGAAACACATATTCCCAGAGGCGCTGTATAAGGTTGCATTTTCGGAGGCTTTTAGCCGAGACCGATTAGGCTTGGACAGCCGGAGGGTTGTGTCTATGTAGTGGCTAATGGCCCGCGGTTCAGTATCACTGACATACTGCGGATGTCTTCAATACTCCCCCACTGTTCATTGACATAGTGAGGGTCGTCAGGGGAGACAGAACCATAGACTTTTTTTGGAGCATGCAGCAGGCTGATGATCCGATATGAGTGAACTCGCGGGAGCACCGCAGGTTGTTTCGCCAGGCCTCGCTGGCCACGGATCGGCTATTACGCCTAGTCCTGCTCCTCGCCAAAATAATGGAAATACCAGTTTGCTGATCTGAGGCCAGGTGAGTCAGGAAGGGAGGGGCTGAGACGCAGCTGTTGCCTCTGACACGTACATGTTTGGGCTACGGGAGGCATGAGTAGCATAAAGAGAGGTGTGTGCTTGCCACGGCCTGCTGGGGGTATCAAGTTGTCATTACACAGATTGTAAATGTGCCGTAGGATTAGTGGCCATCCTACTGGGTTTGCAGGGGCCACAAATGAGCGGATGTGTGTGTGCGCATGATAGCGGGGTGTGTGGGTGTCTTGTGGCAGCGTCAGCCATATTCCAATCTTTTTCTCTCTAATTATAGTCTGGTCAAATGAGAAACCAAAGCTCTTGTTTTCTCTCCCAGTTTTTTTTTTTCTTTCCCTCCAGCACCAGCTGAGCGCTTTGGCTCCAGGCAGGCACAGCATGGCCTCCCTCAGCCTCAGTTTCCGAGCTGCTGGTCAACCGGCTCTACAGTATCATGTCCTCAGCCAGAAGCACTGTGGGATAGCCTGCTTTGTCCTCCCATGTCTGTACTAAGCCTTAAATGTTAGCTTCAACCTTGCAAGTGTCAGAGGCTGTCAATCAACCCTGACCCAGGGGGAACAACTGAGATTAGTCGGGATTAAGAAGAATTTCTAACTAATGCCTTTGTAGTAGAAGATGGGAAAAAGTTTGTGAAAGTGACGATGACCCTGTTTAGACCCAGATTCTTGTATTCATCACAGATTGTGACTGGAGTGAGGACTATGTTCACTCCTGGCATTAACCTCTGCTATAAACAGTGTTGACACTTCTGGGGATTATCCAGATAAATGGGGATACTTTTTTATAGAAAGACAAGTTGCTCTATAATTTTAAATGTAATTTGAAAACTCTGAATACCGCATACAAAATTCCATTCACCTCCACAACATTGGGATGTAGGAAAAAATCTCAAAGATCGATATCTCAAAACCTACACAAATAAAATAACAAGAGAAATTATTAAATAATAAAAATCAAGATAAGATCAGGCAGCCAGAATTAAACAAGAAGGATAAAAAAAAGTACCTAAACTAATACATGATTGGAAACAACTAGTTCCGTAGCCAGAGGACACTTCTTGGAGAGGCATCTGATGTACCCAGGCAGGTCCTAAGTTTTGTTTTTGTTTGTTTTTTCAGTGTTGATTAATCATTAAAAATGCCCCTACTTAGTGATGGACCCGGAAACAACGTGGATCCCTGTCTGACTGCAAATATAGTTTTTAGTGTTGGCAGTTTCTTATTCTTGTCTTAGATGCATTTTTTTTTTTGCTGGCCAGGGACTGTAACACCCAGTCCTAGCAATCAATCTGATCAGATCACTAAACATGGATTTGGAGGGCAGTTCTGAACAGGGTCACATGTGGCCAAACATGTGCAGCAAAGAGGCTGTGTATAACTAAAATAGGGACTGCGGGTGTTTATTACAGAAGATGATGAAATGCGCAGTGAGAGTAGCAGAAGCGCCAACACATGCTCCAGATGTTTGCCGGATGGAGGCTATAAGGAGGTTTTTAAGAGTCAGAAATGAAATATTGATAAGATACAGGGCCATAAACACACAGCCTGACTCGAGATGTGGTAGATGAAACTTTGACTCTCGCTGTCTTCCAAAGTCTTCCACATTGAGACTCTGATCCCACCCCCACCCCAACTGCTGTGGACTGGACTGAAGCATGAGAAACCTTCATTAATTTATCGTGATATCTTCAGCATCAGGGTTTCGCCATTTTCATGACTAGCAAGATGTATTCATCTGCTTTTTCTAAACGGCTTAGTTGTTAAAGGCTATTTTGTGAGTCATTAAGCCTTCACAGGGCTGATTGAGGCAATTTCAACTGTTGTGTTTTTCTTTTAGCATTGTTTTGAGCAGCAGGAGGCGGTGAAAGCTGATCTTCGTTTCAAGGTTTTGATAGGGAGAAAGAAAGATCAGACGGGAAAAAAAAGAAATTCCAAAATCCTAAATCCATTTGTCTTGGGCATTAATGATCCCTGATTGGCTGAATTACTCACAGTTAAAGGGGGTTTATCAATGAATCAGTAGCTACAGCTCTTAACAAAGCCCATGTCTATGGATAATCCCTCTTTTCAGTAAGCCCCCCCTACTTGTTTGCTTTCTTTAGCCCCATTTGGAGTGTTTGTCCTGGCACAGGTAAGGTATTGCAGAGCCAGTATGGAGAGAAACAGGCAAAGAGAGGTGGTTTCGTGTGCATTTAGAGGGGAAGAAGGAGCGAGTAGAAGAAAGGGGCGAGGAACCAGGAGAACACCCATACCATTCTCTAAAATTTTTCATCATTTAGATTTTCCATGTTTCATTTATTCCATAAGTGGTTTGATTTTATTTTCTGCAAGTTTCCTCTGGCAATCAACAAGTGCTTAGAAATACAACACAACTCATTAAACTCTATAAAAGAACTTTGTTTTTATTTTCCAGATTACAAAGCTCTTTTCAGGAAATTCTGAATTACTGGGAAACCATAAACTGTTTTATTACCCAACATGAAGGCCTAAATGCTCTTTCAAAGCCTTCTGCATGTGGCCAAGAGTTACAATTGGTGAGGAAATAGTGAATTCTTTATGTATTTATGTTTTTATTTTGTTGGCATGAATTAAAAAAGAAAATGTCTTGTTTACTGCTGGTATATTTACATTATTTATTTATGATGTTTTGTTTTATTTGAAGTTCTGCCTTCCTCTGATGCACCTGTCAAATATTCAGGCTTGACTTTTTCAGTTACTTCAATGGAATCACAAGTGCCAAATGTAAATATACGAAGTATAAAAAGACTGGAAAATAAAGCAAAAAAAAAAAAAAGGTTGCTAACCCCCCAAATTCCCAGAAAATTCCCGAAAACGTCTCAGTGTCCTCAATGGTAGCTATAGTCCTCAGAGGAACGGAGAAGTAAAGAGAGGGAAGTAAAAGCAAAAACTAATTCAGTTAGTTAGTTGGTTACAGTTTTATAGTCCTTAAAGAAGGACAAACAGTAAAAGTTTTTAATGACAGTACAGAACAAGAGGATAGAAAACAGAATAACAGGAGGAGAGGAGAAGCAAAGATGAGGGAAAAGAGGGGGAGTAGAAGATTTGGGGGTAAGGAGAAGAGGAGACGAGGAGTGGAGCAGAGAAAAGGAGCAAAAAGAGGAAAATGTAATGGGAGCAATTGGAAGGGAGAAGAGATGGTAGAACAAAGTAGAGGAGAGAAAAAGAAGAGAACGGGAGGAGAAGACAGGTGAGGAGAGGTGAGGGGCAAAAAGAGGATACCAAAAGTGAGGGAAAGGAATGGGGGGGGAATGTAGACGACAAGAGAGCAAAATGGAGACAATGAGAAGAGAGGGACTAATAGAAAAGAGGAGAGTACAAGAGAAGTGAGGAAAGGAGAGAGAAAGGAGAATAAAAAGAGGAGAAGAAAGGAGGAATGTAGAAGACAAGAAGGTAGAAGAAAGCAGAGGGTGGGAGAGGGAAGAAGACAAGAGGGAAAGAGGATTAGAAAAGAGGAAAAAAAGAGGAGAAGAGATGAGCGTGAAGAAGAAGAGTAAGGAAAAGGAAGGAGAAGAGAAACTGAAAAAAATTGAACAAGAGTCATATAGCCAAAACAAGAGGGTAGGAGACAGTAAAAGGGGGGAGGAAAAGAGGATACAACCTTCTTGTTGTTTTCCTCATGAACACAGTTGGGTCAGACGAAGGGCAGCTTCCCAGGGCTACTCCACAAAGGGAGGAGAGAGGAGATGCTTTCAGCCCAAAGAAACACATGAAACAAACACACACACACACACACACACACACACACACACACACACACACACACACACACACACAAACAGTGATAATGTCTGCAATGAAAGACAAGAGAACACACAAACCACAGACCTCATGCTGCTTCTATATGAAATCCCTCAATTTACTCCCCCACAAAACGATGTGTACTAAGTGATTTTTTAAAGAACACACCACTAAAACCTCTGGTTCCTGATCACAACCTCTAGGGGGAACTCTTTATGGGGCCAAAAAGGGGGAATCAGGCCTTGGTCATGTGATGTGATGTCACCAGATGGGGTCTGTCCATCCCACTGCCCTTGGGGCTGGGACGGCTCGATCACACTCCCTCCACCTGGACCATCATTCATGGCTTTTCTCCACTGGGAGGTTAAAGCCATTATTACTTAGCTGGCTAATTATATACACACATCTGTCCATGAAGTCGCAAACACACGTACACACAGAATGCATTTAAACACATAATGTGTCTGCCAGGGGGCTCAGTCGAACTGGGCGTTGACAGCAGAGAGATGGGAAAAATGGAGCCTATAAAGTAAAGACAGTTCTCTGTTTCTGTTTTTTTCCTGCTGGGAAAAAAACCAGAGGAGGTGAATAATTGGCCTCAGATTGAAAACACATTGCTGCTTGTGGGAAGGCACCTCAGATAGTTAAAAAATAAAACAGAGGCTGGAGAGAGTGAAAGAGAGCGAGAGAGGAAGCGGAGACGGGAAGAATGAGAGCTGACGGTCTGCTTATGGATCCTGGTGGTCCTGACTGTGCCAATCACTAACTCGTCCTTCAGTGCAGCTGCAGACACACTGTGTGCCAGGCTAACAGACAGACAGAGAGTTATGTGTTATGTAAAGCTTCATGTATATTCTGATCTCTGTCTGTTTGCAGATTTGGTCCTGTTGTCTTTGTCCCTCGTGGGCCAGTACGCACTGTGAGAAAAATTGGAAACTGGCTGGATTGATGCTGATACCAAATGACCTTAGTTTGTAAACTGTATTGATGTTTTCATACTTTCTTCCTACTTTCATTTTAAAAAAATAAGCCCATCTTCTCAAATCTTAAATGTTGTCTAAACGCAAGCACTCTAGTTAAAACTTTATTTTTTGTGGCCATAATTTGCTAAACATTTCCAAGGAAGTTCTTGTAAAGAACTCTGTAATTTTATTTTAGTATCACAGAAAATAGGAATTTCCTTGAAAGAAAAGCTGCATATAAAGGGCTATTCCTGTGATTAAGTATAATAGTTCCTTAAACTTGAGGGACTCACAAGTGAAGTGCATCAAAATTGAAGCAGTGGAGGCTGAGATTTCCTGACTTTTAGTCTCTAGTATGAGTCAGGTCTACGTTTCCAATGATGCAACTAAATAGTTCCTTTCATTAAACCCGCCCTGTCTGTCTCAGGCACTCGAATGAAAATTGCTCGCCTGGTGTATAGAACAAAAACAATTTTCTAGCATCTGGGTTTGCTTCCATGTTGCGCATATCACTGCACATGCACATTAGCATTTCCCCCGCTGCCCCCACCTAAAATCAGTGGTGTGCCCTTTCAAATCTGAGAAAATATTCAATTATTACTAATTTATCATTGGAAACTATTATTGTTGAATACACGCTGAATTGTGTCCTAGCCTTTAGACAAATTTCATATCGTTGCATGTTCAGTTGACCTGCTGTTGACTGCATAAAACATATATATACAACTCAAAAGTAAGCTTTTTATAAGCTGACTACTACATGAGTCCCCTGAATTTTCACTTAAAATGATATTGAAACTCAGACTAACAATGATTCTTGATCACAAGTGGAAGAAAAAGTGCAAAAAAAACAAGGAACACTTGCAAAACTATCTTGCTTTACGACTATAAAGCAATTGAGAAATTAATTCACAATGGTCTAATATTATCAGCAGATCACTGTGTATCTCCACAAAAACACAGCAGGCAATCAGACCACGAGTGACTTGATTTGAGTGAACTGACCCTTTAAGATATTTCTGTATGTCTGCAGACTGAGTGAGACTAGTGATTCTCCTCCTGTCTTGCATGGATGGGGCTGGTTAATTACTGACATAGCTATTCTGGTGTTAAGGAGGTCAAAGCAGCAACAGCAGCATGGGGTTAGTGTCAATCAACACACAAAAACACACACACAAAAAAACACACACACACACGCACATAGCAGGACTCCAGCATTTTAGTCAGTGTAAAACCCCAAGGGGCCGACAAACTGACTCATAAACCCCCTGTGCCAAACCTGGTTGTTCAGGTTGCCATGACGCCGGTTTACAAAAACACAATCTTCCGACCACTGAATTGATGCTTTTGACAAACACAGTGTTCAGTGTATACATGAAGACAAACATATCCTGTACTTTGGCCCAGACACACAGGAACACACACGGACCCCCCGACATATCATGCCACACTGTGTAACTACAGGAGGTCCAGAGCGGGTCCTCAATAAAATATGTCCCATCAGCACCTGCCAGGCAAGTGTACTGAGGAACAATATGTGGGATGCCGCACTTCATAATGTTTACATGTGATTATGGGATGATCATACTGGATACTGAATGAACGAACCTTTAATTAAGCTCAATGTGGATGCTCCTGCAGAGCACACAGACAGTGCAGCCAGGCTGAACATCCCAAGATGCCTCTCGTCAGACGAGCCGCTCAGCGTGCTCGGCCGATATCGATCTGACACCTTAGACTCTGAGCTGAGGTCAGGGGTTAGTGACAGCCCATTATTCAGCCATGAGAGCCTGTGTTTGGCCAGTGTCTGAGCACAGGTGACGGACTGACCTCACTGTCGTCCATCTTAGGAGCTGCTGAGGGACGGAAGGTGAAGTTTAAGATGTCCATTAAAAGAACTCAATTCCCCATGAAATGCTTCATTCATTTCCGTATTTTCCTGTAATCTGGATTCCTACTCTCTCTGTCTCCTTACTCAGCTTGCATCTTATTGCCCTCTTTTTGATTAATGACTAAAAGTTCCTTGCTGGCTACCGTTTCTCTAGAATTGTTGTGTTTCTTAATTAATTACAGAAAACTACCAGGATTTTTTTAAAATAAGTTGATTGGTTTAAAGCTACCAATGTAGTTATTTAAAGTCAACAGTTCATACAGTTTATCTATACAGAAATACATTATTAGTATCTATAATTAATATTTTTTCAATATTTCTTCCTATTTTATTTATTTGATGCTGCACATGTGTGATTTAAGCTCAAGAGCAACAAATACACTAGATTTACCCTGGATTTATCTACATGTAGATGTAGATGTGGGCTTCATACATATATTTGCATATTAGTAAATGTGAAAATAAAATAATTTATTGATAAAAAAAGACAACAGGATTTGGTCAAAAAAAAGGAATACACGGAAGAATGTGTTGACACACACAGGATAATGCACATCAACACACACACACATACACACAAAGAAACCCAGATGTGAGCTAGCCTAAGCAGCAGCAACTGCAGGAAGGCCCCACCTGAAGCATGTTTGACTAACGTGGCCCCGATCCTTGCTCGGCAGGGCCGAGACTCTCACCTCTGACCTCCATCCCCAGGGGCGATCCGAGCCCCCTGTGCTGCCCTATCACTTTACTGCACCCCAGGGAGTCGTGGCCCCGCCTGCCCCGGGCCCAACACACTCTGAACCCACAACCAGAGGGGGGAGGGGACGGCGGTGAATAGAGGACCCACAACGTCTGGACTCAATCACCCGCCCATGACAAGCCTGCAAAGCTCTCACACAAACACACGTACACACACAAATACACCAACACCAGCACTTATCCACCAGTGAGGTCTCACACACATCAAAGTGCAGTGGAGCTGACTTGGTTGAGTAATAGGCGTTCTGTGGGGAAATGGTGAAATGCTGAAAACTTAGGCTAGGAAAATTTGTTGTGTTCAAAGTTCTGAGAAAAGAGGGGTTAGAGAGATAGGGTGAGAGAGGATTACGTTGAAGGTTTGGAGAGAGAGAGAGAGAGAGAGAGAGGGAGAGAGGGAGAGGCAAAAATAGAAGTGGCAGAGTGAATGATTGAGTAGTGAGAGAAAAGTGAAAGAAGAAGCCAAAATGATGTGAGAAATTTTGAGGGATGTGAAAGAGAGAAGTGGGAAAGAGCACATCCCTGATTTAAAAGTCCCATAGGTCCTATATAAGAGGTAGGAGGTCTCTGTGTGCGCGCGCGCGTGTGTGTGTGTGTGTGTGTAACGGTTCTGAGTTTATTTGTTTGGCCCAATCTCACATATAATGTTCGACGGGTTGTACAGGCCTACAACATAAATGGCTCCCAAACCTGCACAGTCTTACAAAAAAGACAAAAAGGGAAGGGTCCACTCACGCAGAAATGTGTCACTCTGGAGAAAAATGCTTCTCTGTGTATTTCAATGGAAAAATGCCACTCGTGACTTTCTGGCAGGGCAGCACTGCGACATGGCAGTGACAACAGGGAGTCTCTCAAAGGGCCTTCACGACATGCAAGGCGAGGGCAACGTAATCGACGGGGGCAGCTGAAGGCATCAGTAGGCTACTTGTATGATATAAAAGTAATAAAGGAAGAAGTGGACATCCCCACCCTGTTTTACTAAACACTAACCACATGCCAAGGCAAAGGGAAAAGAAGAGAGAGCTTTTAAACAATCAGCCACGTTTCCCTGTTGTTTTACCTCTGTAATTTTCTAAAATTACTATGACTCACACGTCATGGTGGTCCCTCACGAGTCCCCTGGTGAAAAAAGTTGGAAACACTTTCACATTTTAGGAAAATGCACTACAGATCCCCTGTCGAGTTGCCAGCTGAGTGACAAGAGATCAGAGAGGACCAAACTGTATTCCCTCCTACTTCTCTACCCCCCTCTTTTGCAATGCTCACAGTATAATGGAGTTGTGTTGGTGTTGGCATGTTGGTACGGGTAGAGGTGAGAGGATGACCTCTGCTGTAACAACACAGTGGTTCTGTTGAAATGATTGCGGAGGCTGTGTTTGACACAGTGCTATTGTGGGTCTGAAAACAGTGAAAACATCCGGAGAAAGAAAATAACAAAAGCATGAAAAGAAAGTTGAAATTCAAAACAAAAAGGGTTTATAATCCAACAATACACTGTAAACTGGTTTGCCTAAATTATAATGTGAGTTAACTGAACTCAAATTTAGTAGTTAGTTCAAAGTTTCGTCATGAGCCAGGAAAATGAAAATCAAAGGAGTTATGTTTACCGAACCTGAGAAAGAAAGTTCAATAAACTTGAGATATTAAGTTAAATCAATATAATCAAATGTAGTTTGTCATACATTCTCATTTTGATAAGTCAGTTTTTAATTTAACAAACAAAACTACAGCCGACTCTGCTGCAGCCGAGCTTGTACAAAGACGTTACATGACACATTACATTGCCCCCTGTAACTTTTATCTTTTTAAAAGGTGTTTATGGGGTCGGGATTAAGGTGGATACTAACTTTCATCGTGATTCACAATGTTTTTATTACTGTCAGAGTAAACATCCATGGCTTAGTTTAATACTTTATCTATAAAAGACAAACAGCATGTTTCGATAATGTATGTTTTATGGTTGAAGTTTCAACTAATTTGAAATAAACATGACATATGTATTTATATTAAGTTGATACATTTCTTTATGATGTTTTACAGTGTTGGATTATAACACTTGCGCACATACTAATACTATTGTCACAAAGCCAATGAGAGAAGTCTAAAGAGTCTATTGTAAAGGGCTACGCTGGGAGAACCACTTAGGCGGTGCAGCTCGGTCCCCTTTACATCCCACAGCAGGCCCAGAAAAAACAGCACATGTAACATCATGTAAGGGCTAAACATAGAAGTGCCTTCCGAGTGCCCTGCATGCCAGCGCCAAGTCGTACCACCTGGTCCGCTCAATCTGCCCCCGCAGGGCCCCATAACACCCCTCGGCCCCTTCCCCTGACACAGAACGCCTGTCAAAGTCTCGTCCATCAGATGCAGACTCTCAGATCTGCACATATCACCTTAAGAGAGGCTTGGCTCGGATTCACACGAGCCGCCTTTAGAAGTCTTGGGCTCAGATTCAAGTGCTCCACCTTAAGAGGCTGTATTTCATATTTACACCCACTGTAGCATTCCAGTGTCGGCGCTGGTGGAGGCCATTTTCCTCATACACATATTCCACACAGTGCGAGGCATACAGTCAGTGAGGTAATGGCCTGTCTTTCGGGACTTCCAGTGGTCAAATTTCAATGCATATTTAAACTGTTTCCCACTGCTAGGCAGCATAAATGGACCTGAGAGGTTCCAAAATTTCAAGCGCATGTGAATATATACAGTACCTGCATACACACACAGTGAGGCAGTGGGGAGCTAAGTGTTAAGGAAGGTGACTGAAAGGCTGCTGGTTTGAATCCGTGATTAAATTGGAAAGTATCTGAGGAAGAATAATAAACACATTCCTTCAATTCATTCCACATCACCGGGTGCGCAGATTTTGTAAACCAATGGTACGGGGCTCCTGACCACTTGATGTGAAGGAGAATTCATAAGGAATTAGGAAAAGACAACAACGGTGCTAAGAGAATCTGACTGCACTTGCACTAAGCTACGTTATAATGCGACGGCGGATGGTATTGACGTGGGTCTGCCATGGAGAAACTATATGAACGTGGACAACCCGGTGAAAAATATTACTTAGCTACCAGGGTTGGAATTCAAATAGAAAAGGAAGATACGCTACGAGTCACAAAAGTGAAATGAACAAGTTGTCAGACTGAGACTGGTTGCTCACGTTCGCCCTCCTGTCCACTAATGTCAATCGAACACAAATCCAATTAGTATGATTGTATGGAAGTAATTGTTACATTTATGAGAGATAGGCATAAGACATAGGCCTATAAATCTACTACTGTACATATCATCATTCTTAAATTACAAACATGTTGAATTAAAAACATCATCTGGCTAAAAACGTCTCATATCCCTTTTTCTGGAAAGACAGGCAGAGGCACCAAACCAGTACTTTTACTTTAATACTTTAATACTGCAAATAGTTATTTACTTTTACTCAAGTATGATTTTCAGTGCAGGACTTTTACTTTATGGAGTAGTAACTCAATGGAGTATTTATGGAGTATTTTTAAATTGCTGTTACTTTATTTTTTTTGGTACTTTTACTTAAGTAAAGGATCTGCATATTACTTCCATCACTGATATTATATGTAGCTGAAGAGATGATCCAGTTTAACCCTTTCCTTTATTACGGAAAAGGTTTCAGCGCCTATGACCGAAGACCAATTAATTCATGGTGTTCGTAAAGGCTGGCAATACAACAATGCTCAAAATTAAGCTATATAACTAATGCAAACTGAGCATAGGTTATGCTACAACCTTAACTTCACTTTGATAATTTTACAAGTGCAGCATAAAATTCATAGTTCACTTGTGGGTCTACCATTGTTGAAAGTTAATGAGTAATGGTAACTTATGTGATGATCTGCGGCCCTTGTCGGTCATGATCGTTTGGTTTCATGAACAGCCGAATGGTGCGTCGCTTTCAATGCTGCTGCTGCAAGGAATTGCAGGACGGCATTATCGCCTTTCCTTTGGTAGAGGAAAGTCCAATGTATCCTATGTTAAAGGAGATGAGATAGGAAGCTTTGAAGAGCCTTTCCTTTGCATTTAGAGAATTCGACCAGCTCTCATCATGGCTGCCACTGAGATACTTCTGGGTCATTTCACTCACTTAGGAACCTTCCTAAGCAAAAAGGACCATTCAACCGCAGCCCAGATTTACACATGGCTCTTTTTTTTCCCGCAGGTTCCTAATGGGGGGTCCATAGGAACCAGATCCAAAATAAGACCAGCTCTCAGAACCCAGCACTATGTGCAACAATTAAAGACTGTAGTGTAGGTGGTAATATGGCTAACTTTGTGAGCGCAAAGCAGGGTGTTGCCAACAAAAAAACCCTCAATGGATAAATAAAAGTTTAGAAAAACAGCACACATACAAATCCATCCGCCCACATGGACATATACTTTGCAAACGCAGCTCATATTATTCTGAGCCAAAGGCCACAGAGAGCAGTACAAATCTGGCCCAGGACGAAGCAGATCGGTCTGATAGGGTGGAATGGCCAAAAGAAATATCACCAGCTGCTATACAACAGCTGACCAGGATTAAACCAAAGCAAGCCCACTCATGAACAGAAGACACTCCTTTCAAATGTTTGAATAAAGTACATCCACATCACATCCAAGAAACAAGATGTGCGCCTCCTCCTCCTCATATGTTTTGCAATACCTCACACATATCCAGTCTGTCCGCTGCTCTCTGAACTCCCCAACTGACCCCAGATCAGCTATCAGTGCGATCTTTGCCACGATGAGCAATACCTTGGCTGAATCAGGGCCAGCTGTGGAATCGCTAGATGGGAACCACATGTTAACAGCTGCATGTCAGTTTGAGGGAGGATTTACGGCTTCGATGTGATGATGGAGAGGGCCATAAAGGAGAGATAGAGCCGTTGCTGATAGAGCACCTTACCGTTGGCCTGCTTCCATCTCTGAGAACACAAGCAGGCGGCTTTTTCACCTCCACACCTCACCGAGGGAAGGAGACATGATATAGATGATAGATGTGTATCTCTTTTTGTGACAATCTCAGTGTCTGAAACTTCCTTTGCTTTCCATTCACCATACACCACGTTGTTTTTACATGTACAGTATGTGCCTGGGTTAAATTAAGCATTTCACGGCAACTGAATCCGCCCCTCTGCCCGCGTTCTAGGGAGCAGACTGCAGTGATTAGCCCCAGCCGCTTAACCTTGGGCCACCTCATTTAACACACCACTTGATGTAATTGTTATTGGAGTGGAGATACTAGCCTGCTGTTCAGACTGCAACACGTAACAGCACTCCTCTCCTCTCTGTCTCACTCTGACTGTTGCTGGCAACACCAGCAGAGGAGGAAAGAAGAGAAATTAAGATTTGGCAAAGGCAACAGAGGTCTAACAGCAAGAGCGAAAACTGTATGAACGGAGGCCAAAATACAGATAAAGAGACTATTTGTTGAGCCAAAAACACGGAAACACAGATATCTGTAAAAATGAATTGTGACTTCTGTGATTTGGAGGTCAAAATACAGTACGTGTCGGTTAAAACTGGGCTTAGTTAAAACGCGAAGGTATTTTGGATGTCTGTTACATATACTGTAGATATTGTTTCAGCAGCATTTAAATGAGCATATTTTAATGTGAAGCAGGCCCTAACTACATGTTATAATATAGCTTAAGTTAAAAAAGAAAAAGTTTCCTATTTTTGGCTGGTATGTTTATTTTTGCAATAGCCAATCAATGTATTTGTAACGGCTTCTCTACATAGTCCTTTTCATTGTTAGCGGCTTTTGTGAGGTTCACATTTTTTAAATTGTTTAGTGATTCAAATAGGTCTGGATCCACTGACGGCAGTTTCCTCCAGGTTTAGAAACATTTGGCCCATCACAGATTGCGATGCCACCTGTTTACATTGTGGGCTAGTTACTTAACTACATCCATGAAAAATAGTGAAAATACATTATAATGGCTAAAAATTAGCGACAAGTGTGTTTATGAGATGAATGCAGTTGTACAGGTTGTCATGAGTCAACTTACGAAAAACAACTGAAAAACACATCAGCAGGACAAATATGTTACTCATTAGTGATTGGTTAGGGCAACACAAAAAACAAAATCTCTAAAACATTGATGAGATAAACTAAACACGATATCAAGCTGAATGAATGAAGTACAATGATCTGGCAATTCAGCCTGATTATCAGACCAGGAACCACAACGCAATAATAGACATGACAGGAACTTGTAAAAAGAAGCTTAGCTGTTGTCAGCTGTTGTCATAAGTCTTCTCTATTAAAACAACATGACACTGACATGACATTTGGGACCTGCTGTTACTCACAGTTACTACCAGCAACCACAGGCGGTTCTTAATCAACTGAAATCTCGTGGATTAGAACTTGAAATGCTGGGGAAACAACAATTATACATAACTAAAAACTCCTTTCACCACAGTAAGCCTGTTTTTCTGTAGATGCCTTTTAGGGCTGGGTGATAATTAAAATATAATTTTTCATTCATCATCTTTCAGTACTGTTATATCTATACTGAATGAATGTTGTCTTTCTATACATTTCTGAAGATTCCAAATGAATGATTTTAAGCAATCTGTGGGAAAAAAAACTAAACAAAATGAGTAACTGAAGGGCTCGTATTATGTTCCCTGTTTTGAACGTAAGTTGGATTGTTTTATAAGTGATTTCATTAAACCTGTAAATCAGCAGGGCATGGGACGGGGGTAGTTTCAAAGACAAAAAGAGAAGGGAGATGTGAGTGTGAAAGGGGAGAAAAAATGAAGAGAGAAAATTGAAAATGAAAGATTTAAAAGAGGAAAGAGAGGAAAGGCAAGAGCTCAAACAGGGATAGAAACATATTCAGTGGGAGTCTTGGGGTGGAGGGCTGGATAAATATACTCCACTGCACTGAATGACAGGCATTCTCATCTCTCAACTACCCCCTGCGGAGATGGAAAGAGCGGAGCAGGGCTGGACCTGCCATCTTAACCCTCTGTGCTCATTTTACATTACAGTACTGGTCCTTTTTTCATCTCTGCCCACTCTTCTTCCACTCACACTCCAGTCTGCCATCTTAGCCCTGTATCTGCAGTGATTTTATTACACCCCCCCCCCACCCCCCCTGCCCTTTCACTGCTATTACCAACCCCTCTCTCCCGTCCTAAATGGCATGTGACCGCCATTATCGCCTTGTGGAAAGAGCGGCGTCATCATGTGTGCCATCATTTTCGTCCATAACCATTAGGAACGTTGTAAAAAGATACGACCACTCACACAGTGTCTTCAAATAATGGACTGTGGGCACACAGTTGGACTGTAGCTACTCGCCAGCATCAGCAGACGCTGTCATTACTTTTTACAACTTCGAGTACTTTGGCCCTTAATGTGCATCCTTCCTGTCCTTCAGCATTTGAACCCCGAGGAGGAGGGCAGATTAGCAGTGGGAGAGACCATCCGGTTATCATAACAGCCACAGCTTCAATCTCTGCATCGATTAGTAGGGCTCTGTTTTTGAACTGAGTCAATGCTGGCGTTATTTGTCCAGGGAAGGGCAGCAATTCAATAATGCTGGTAATCATGTTTCATTAGAATCACGTTATGATACAGTACTGTTTCCCTCTTGTCAGGATGCATGATTATCTGGAACATGAACAGTAATGTCTGTACCAAGTTTCATGAGAGGCCATCCAACAGCTGTCCTGACATTTCACGTAAAAACCACAAGCGTCAACCCGCTGGTGGTGCTAAGGTCAGTAGGACACAATCTCCGAGGAGCATGACGGACTGTACAAAAACTATCAAAGTCTGTCACTGTTTTTGAAAAGTAGCAAGGTGGTGTACATTTTTGTGGTGAAGGGCATTAAACCAAATGAATGCTAAGCATTCAAGTTGGATACTTGACTTCCAATTGAGAGCAGCATAAAACCAACATAGAATATTAAAAGTTGACTTTGAGTACTCTTAACATTTTTGTTATGTTTGCACATATTGGCAGATTTTGATGAATGCCAATTTGAAAAATATGTTGTTTCCATGGTGTCCAACCATAGCTCTCATCCCTGAAGCCTTTGTGAAGCTTGTAATTTTCAGTTTTTGTTCTCTCTTGCTCTTTGGCAGTTTCTGAGGCTGAGGCAGACAGGAATGCATTTCAATATGAGACAAAAATATAACACAAAACCTAAAAAATGTGGAGTTGAATCAACATTTAATGAATCAACGATTAAAAATCTGAAAGTCAAAGATAACTCTAAAAAGGAATGACCCTAAAGGATACATGGAACGACACAGCAAAGTCTAGTATAACACTAAAACCTATGGAATTCACTGAAATCCAGCAATAATCCTGAAAAGTAAAGAATATCTGTGGCTTTTTCAGGTTAATATATAAAAGCAGCTACACCCCAGAGCCACTGAGGCTGGTGTGATCCGTGCTGAACAAGTGTCTCTGCTGGCTGGCTAACCTTCTGTAACCAAAAGTCACCACGTGAACCATGTGAACTGAAATAAAGGCTCTGTGTGTGTGACAGAGACGGTTTAGGTAAGGGAGCCAGAGTTTAAAATCACTCAGAACCGCCATCAGTCAGCACACACAACACTGCTGAACACACACCACACACACTGCTCTCAGCACTCACCGCTTTAACACACACACCGAACACTTCACAGGCTCAACACTTCTCAGATGGTGTTTACCCTCTGAACAACAGCCAATTACATGGAAAGGGAGGCTTTCAGCAGCTAAACCAAACCATTATAATCACAGAAACAAACATTTGGACATTTTTCATGGTATTCTACACAGTGCTGTCTGAGTTAAATTAAATAAAATCAAAGTGATCCACATAGACATAAATACACCGTTAAAAACATTTTTCAACTAAGGCTTGCATACACTAATCATCAGACTCTGTCAGTGTTATCATTTCTCAAATCTTATATTTTCTCTTATTTTCACACTATTTGTAAGGCAGTCTGGTGAAAACCATCATACACACAGGACCCGCGCAAAAACTAGCTACCATGCTTCTGTTGAGACCCCCATTCCTCCCACTCTCTGTGCAGTGTAGGCGTTTTTTCAATACTGATCATAGCATTTGATGCTGTGTTTCAGTGGTGCATATTCCTAAATACATTATCAGCTAAATTAGAACAAAAAAGTTGATATACAGTATATACTGGGACAGGTGGCTTTTTTGTCTGGTTGGTAATAAAGCCTTTGGTAGAAGTTACACAATACTTTGACTCCTACTTTGTTGTCTAGTATCCCATGAGATGGATTTGGAGCAAGATGTGGGTCAGCAAAGCTAAGAGGGGTAATCGGGCTTTATCTTGTTGGTGCATTTTATTTTGTAATGTCCAATTCTCCCATTTAATCTACTGCAGACTGACCATATCAGCCTTTGCAAGTCGTAAAGATCAAAACCAAACAATGTTTAACTTTTTAATTCAACTGATCAGCACAGGATTTCTTTTACTCATCTTTCAGTTGATTCATCATAAAAACTCAAAGTGTTTCCAGTGTTATTGTGTGTAACGCTTAATTTAATGGGTCCTTAACTTTCAAATAAATTTTTAAGATTCCTTGAAAAACTATGTAATTTGGTTATAATTACAGGGAAAATAAAGTCAGAGACAATTATTGGAGTTTAGTCAGCAGCAGTTGTTGATTTCCAGAAGGATTTCCAAAGTGCAAAATCAATGCCTCATTTAAACTAAAATAAATATTTCATATTTGGTTATAAATCAGCTTTATATTTGCTGAATTATATGCTCGCCTGTAGACTATTTTCACATTTTTGCATGTTCAGCTGGCCTGCTGTGCTTTGACGTAAGACTCTCTACTGTAGATTATGATACTAATAAAGTTCAATTAATTAATTTGACATATACATATTTGACTGACTGAACATTGTCCAATTTTTCCTGTTATTGGTATTAAATTATGTATTATGTACATAACACTTTGTTTTATGTACCAAAGTTTCCTATAATTTTGTAGATCAATTATATGTAACTGTTAATTCTTATAAGTGAAAGAAGGACATAATTTAATACCAATAACAGGAAAAAGTGTTACCTTATGGTCCCTCCGAAGATGAATGTCTTAAAATGTAATTTTTCAGCAACGACTACTGAGAAACAACTTATTCACATAAACTTAAGTATTACTGATGTGAGGTCATTCACATGGAAAACCAGCTCTACGCTGAGAGTGAAGATGTCATCTCACACATTCAACCTGTCTGATGGCAGAGCCAGGTCAGCACAGTTGAGAAGAGGTCTCAGTTTAACACCTACAGGTCACAAAGTGCACCTCTCCTCTGTCATTAGGCGCTAGCTGAGCCTAACCCAGGGAGTAACCCGAGCCCAGTCGTGCAGGCGGCTAATCCTCCTCAACAAAGCCTTTCTGCTGCTCTGACAGCCTGAGCGATCATCAGTCAGGTAAAGCAAACCGCTCCGACCTGACCACTATACACACAGGTGGCTTTACTGACCGCTCGGCGTGTTTGAGTAGGTGTGTATTTGTGTGTGTGTTGGGGTGGTATGAGGTCAGAGGCAACACATTTGATCAACAGCATGTCCCTGTGAGGTTGTATGTGTGATTCACTCAGAGTTTCTAACATGTCCGGATCTGTTAGGTTTCATTTGACATGACACGGTCCGACACTGCGACCGAGGCTACAGCCGTCACAGGCAGACAGACCGATTAGGTCGACTTTTCTCACGGCAGGTAAAGACTCAAATCCCCGTAATCCTTCAAATGATTCAGCTCAGGTCAGGAGTGACAGCACACACACAGGCACCAAATTCCGGGACAAAAGAAAACACTTCTTAATGAAGCTTGACAGCTCATTCATATAATAACTAATAAAGATGCAAATTTAACACCAAGCATTTAACTGTTTGCTGGCAGGACTCCGATGTATAGGCCTATTTATCAATAGTTTAATAGAATTATTATTCTAAATCATGGTGTAAAGTGTGGTCTGGTTGATTCATGACATGTGATGTGTTGTATCTTATAATTATATTAGAATCCTGTCAATAAACCAAACCAAACCATAAAAGGTCACCATAAAAACAATAGTGATGCCACCAGTAAGCAGTGAAACTAACTTGGCTGTGGTTTACACTGAGTACAGACAAGGCTGCTGTTATTCTATTTTTTTTTTTTAATTTCAACATATCACATGAAAAGACCTCCCTACCCTGGCTGAGGGCCTAAATATGTAAAAAAAAAAAAAAAAAAAAAAAAAAAAAGGGTCATAAATATATAGTTTCAAGTTTTTGTACAAATGGCTAAGTCGTTTCATAAAGCAGCTGGGAACTGTAGTTTTCATCAAACGGTACTCAAACAGGAATAAATACCTAATGTGTTTGGGGACTTTTTCAGCGGTGGGGTTAATATATTGGTGCACTAGTGGGTATTTCCTGCAGCCAGTGTGTTTGTTCATTGTAATGGAGAAACATGTCACCCGGTACAACACTGTGGTTTACTGATGTATTTTCAATTTTCTGGACAACAAAGAAGCTCTATTAAAAAGAGGAATAAGATATCAGGCTTTGGATACACACGCAATATGCATTAGTAGGATCAATTCATTGCTGGTGGGATTTTCTGACAATAAGAAAAACAGAGAATATCACAAGACTCATTCTATATGATTTAAACACATGTCCGTGCTTTAAGCTCGATAATGCACTCTGAGTTGTTCAGATGTAAAACAAGATGTACATCTTTGCATCCACCTCAGAAAAATCTTAACATCTCACATTGAAACGTCTTGTTGAGCATTATCTCTTACTTAAATGACAATTACTTAACTGACTACCTGACTAGTCTAGCAAAAAACTGTACCTCATTGGCTTCTTCTTTCACTACTTGTCCTTAAAAACATTCAGCAAGAAGGACAGTTGTGGACTTTTTTTTCTGTTATGGCACCAGTTTTAAACCTAGTGTTTTTGACATAGAATAGTGTGACATTTGCATTTAAACAAGTGGCCAGTAAAGAAACTCCTTCCCTAATAAATAATAATTATGACACTTCATGAAAAACAAGCAACAGGGCAACTGGTGTGACATAAAAAGGAAGTGAAAGGATTTTTTTTCCAGCAGGCTAGTTGAGATTCTCGAGGAGACACAGGTTAGCCAGAGGCGAACAAACTAAGAAAACAACATGAATTGCCTTCAACAAGCCAGTGAGGGCAATTCTTCCAGTCTTAACCCATACACGGAACGAGAGACACACATACAAACACACACACATATAGAAAGTGTCTGCTGCATTCCTGTGTGCCTCCTGGCTCTCGTCCCTCCACACTTGTCACCGGGCAGCGCAGGACCCTGCAGTGTGTGCTGGCCGGCCTGAAGAGGCTCTCACAGGCCTGTTAGCACGCAGATGGTGTCGGGTGACAAGAGCCGGAGCTGCAGGACGCAGATGGAGGCCGGTGGTTGCTGCAGCCTGAAGACTCGAGAGTTTGTTTGCCAAATGCTGCACCAACATCTCAAGGGGAAAACTAAGTCACTTAAGCTCAACATACAGTACAACACCCCGGATCAAAGTCTGGTTTGTAATTGTTTTAATAAAAAAACAAAGGCCTTAGTTGAACTGTTGTTGTTTTCTAAATAACCTATTTTTAAATTTGAGTTTTAAAAAATTTGGGAAAACAATTGTAACATGAGGTGGAAATTAACTGAGTACATTTACTTAAGTTCTCTAATGTTGCACCACCAAAAGTTTTGTTAATGTTAAATTTCATGTGATTATAGCATCTTTCAAAGTGGTCGTGGGCGATGTTTGTGTGTGTCCTTGGGGGGGGGGGGTCTTAATTGGAAGAAACTCCATTGCTCTTTTCAGCTCAGCAGCAGATGTGAGGCAGCACACGAAGGGAATTAAATGACCTTTCTAACCTTTTCCACCTATCAGTCTGGGATCTCTGCCTGCTGGCTTTTTTAACGCTGGATCATTAAAAAAAACAACAACAAAAAAAACCCGATTATGTTCCCCAGACCACAGCATCAGCATTAAAAAAGGCACTGCTTCTGTAGCTGCACTGTACTGTCTTCTTTAGATTCTATGGTATGGTTTACTACAGAACTCCTACACATGTTCTGTGACATATTTAGACATAAAACTTCCTCTGGAAACCAAAGTCCACATTCTGGCACCTGAACACAAGCCTCTGACTGCGTGACCAAGTACTGTACTTGCTCTCAGATGCTTCCCCCAGCCGAGCTGAGGTACAAACAGAGGAGTATCAAAGAGGGGTTTGGGGGATTCCAGGAGGAGACAGAGACCCCACTGAAGGGTCACAAACCAGCTGTGCTCACTTGGCTTTATTTCGCTCAGGAGGAGAACAGAGCGAGAGAAGAGAAAAATTGCAAGAGATAATAGCCGGGGGAGCAGGGATAATTGACTTTTTGGTGGTTTATGCGCACAAACACTTGTCAGCTCTTGTCAACTAAAATGTTTATACAATCTGTAGTAAGTACAAAATCCACAAAGTTAGAAAATATTGAATATTTATATGTAGACGTGTATGTATAGTCTATTCTGCATGGAACCGTATGTCTTGTCGGATCTTTGTATAGTGTATGCAAGGTCCTGTTTATGTTTTACCATATGTTTCAGTATAAACTGTCCCTGTGGTGGTGTCTTTAATACAAATCTTGCCTATTTAATGTTCCCTGGTGATTAATTGATTCTTTACTCATAAAATCCCTGCCTGAAAGACATTTTGTACACCTTCCATTGCCCTCAAATGTAGTGCAGAACAAAAAATAAGACAGTAGATCACGAACAGATAATTAAAACGGGAAAACTAGTAAGTCTTAATAACTACTAATGAATCTTGGAGATGGTCTTCAATTTTGAAATTCTTTCCGGCGTTGTCTCCTCCTGTATTTGTCTTCATAAAGAGGAATTTCCTCTGTTTGCAATAAATATTCACCTCCCTGCTTCCTCTCTTCGCGTCGATGAGCTGACACCGGAGATGAGAGCTCATACTTGTACACACTCACACACAGCTCCAGGCTGTTCTGCTTCTCATTAACACTGCAGTGATGTTCACAGATGTATGCATACAAAGGCACGCACACACATCCTGAGATATTTGCATGCACACTCGCACTGAGAGTTGCAAATGAGGCTTCTTTCAGCAGAATCAGTCAGCGTGCACATCGCCCAATATTTGACACAATTCTTTGTTTCTGACACACACATCACAGGGGGCTGCGTTCGATCACTCACTAACCTACTCTCACAAACACTTCTGAGCTCTGCCAGCTCTGCCTCTTGTCATGACTGAAGCACTCACCGCCACGCCGTAAATGGATGAGAGCGCCGGGGTGGCCCGGCGGTCAGGGGCACCGGCCCACAAATGACATGTCACAGATTCGGTGCCAGCGACGGCCGATATGTGCATCTGTGGCCATGCTAAGTGGATGGTGTTGACAGTGAACGCTGCACAATAGGATGATATTACAGTCGATGAGTTTTTAAATGGCCCCGAGTGGATTTGTCAGCGCAGAGAGTCAGTGTTCAAAGGTTGCTCTGACACAGTGGATGGTGGTAAAAGACCGGATATGTGCCTGAGAGGACGGAACAAACTGAAGCGGTGAAAACCAATGATTCAGCAGAATATGAATTCTGATATCAGTATTGATTTGAAAACATAAAGACCTACTGGAAAATATCAAAACACATAAAGAGGAGAAGGAAGAAGAACTGTCTGATCTGTGATGGATTTTTAGATTAGAGATCCAATAAAAACGCTGTTGGAGCCTGGAGATTGTTATCCTCACCATTTCACTTATTGGTGCACCATTTGCACAAGCCATTTTGAAATGCCCACCAGTATGGAATCATTAACAGAAAAATGGGAGGAGGCAGGGCCAGCAATACTTTCATTATTGATTAATCTGTTGATTACTTTTCTATTAATGTAGTACATTTATGCAGTTGTGTAGTCTATTAAATGTCAAAAATGACTGAAAACTGCCCATCACAAGTTTTCAGAGACCATGGTGACGTCTTAAAATGCCTCGTTTTGTCCGACAAACAGTCCCAAGTGGACCTTGAGTTCAGATTATTCACTCTTGTTGACTAGACAATTAATGGAGCCGGAGCAACTCTGATACAGGATGCCATCTCATTGCTGCCTTTCACCCCATGTTGTGGGTCTTTTTGTGTTTCTGGTGGAGTAGGAGGGTTCACATACCACAAAGTGCATTTTAAAGGTCTGTTTCTACCAACTTTTACTGCAGCTTCTCTTTTTTGAAATGCCAACTTTTTCTCCTCAGCCAAGTCTAAAACCTTTTTGCAGGTGTATTTTCTAGAATCTATTTTGGGCATTTTTGGCCACCGCAAGGGGTAGGAAACTTGCTGAACCACTTTTACTTTAAGCCGTGAAGTGTCAGCTTCAGTTTCCATGCAGCTGAAAATTGCCAGAATGCCAGGCACAAGGTTTTGTTTTTTTTTTGTTTTTTTTTTACTGTGACAGCTGTGATA
Source organism: Xiphias gladius (assembly GCF_016859285.1). Lineage (NCBI taxonomy): Eukaryota > Metazoa > Chordata > Actinopteri > Istiophoriformes > Xiphiidae > Xiphias > Xiphias gladius. The sequence goes on from NC_053419.1 coordinate 4,929,476, forward strand.
AGTCCTACTGTACCCCTAAGAGTAAGGAGCAGTGGAGGATCAGTTCAAGGTAGAAGAGAAGGGAGGATTGGCGAGGGATGGTGGGAGGCTTCGGGGTGGGAGTCATGGAGGAGGGGCTTCGTGGTCCTTCACCGAGGCTCTAATCCGCCTGGGCTCAGAAGGTGTCGGCGTGCAGAGCAGGCCTGTCAGCACCCAGAGATTCCGTCCTCTCCCCTTTATCCTTCTCTTCCCTTTATCCCTCTTTCTCTTTCCCTCTGTCTGTGATCTCCATGCATTCCCCCACTCCTCAGATAATATGGCAGGTAGAGAGAGGAGGAAGAGGAGGAAGAGGAGGAGGAGGAGGAGGAGGGGAGAAAGTTGAAGGGGACAGCTGTGGCTCAGGGCAGCGGAGGTGCGTTGGGTAAAACCCACCACTGAAGCCCTGATAAGGATATCTCCTTGCCTCATGTGTGCCAGACAAAACCCATTTGTTTCTAATCTGTTCCCCTGACACGGCTCGGCGGATTAAAAGTGTGTCATGGAGTACATTTTGTGTCAAAAAAATGTAATGTACTTGTTTTAGTCTTTTACTCTTAAGCATGGCATTCTTGGCTTGTATAACAAAATAATCTCATCTCAAGGTCCACTTAGTAGCTTTGCTGGAACTTTTTAATCACCTGACGTAAGTATGAAGGCTCAGAAAAAGAAGATAAGACGACCTTGAGTTGAAATTATTTTTATTACATGCAGTTTACTTGTTTTGTACTAAACAAGTACAAATACTCATTCACATATTGTACATTCCAAACTCACCAAACACAAGTGGTGCAACCGTGCCTGAGGCAGGCAACAAAGATGGACGTTATTCTAATAATTTACAGAAGCTGAGGACGAGGACTAACGAGGAGGAAAGAAGTGTGGCGTCGTGCATAGCTCAACTGGCAGAGCATGGCACCGCTGCCGCCAGGTGAGGGGGTGGTGGTGGTGGTGGTGGTGCATTCCCCGCAGAGCCACCAATGCTAAAAATGTATCCGTGCATGGTACGGTGAGGCACTTTGGATAAAAGAGCTCACTAAATAGCACAGGAGAACAAAGGAGAAGTAGAGACAGGAGGGAAACACGCCTGCTGTTAGCAAATGGATTCTCACTCCGTGTTCTTCCCTTCATCCTGTTTTGTGTGGATGTAGATCTCTCATCCCTCATAATCCCTTCCCCAAACACCGATGAGTAAGTCCTGACACACAGCCTCATTGCCCTGCCTGCTGGGGATTTACTACTTAAATAAACACTCCACACAAACAAACACACGCATAAAAACTAAATTGAAGAAATAAACTCACACTGTCATCTCTTACTAGGGCTGGATATCGTTGGAAATTTACTGATTCAAATTTACTGATTCTGGTGCTTACACCTGAGATTCAGCACCAATACTTTTTACGATTCTTACTTTTAGGAATGTACTTTTTTTTTTATACAAATCCTTTCTGTTCCAGTTAACTAAAGAAGCAAATGTTCTAAAATGGTAAATGTTGTCTGGATACCTTGATTTGCTACCTCTGCTGCTAATGAATGTCTTATCCAACCTTTTAACTCTCCTCGCTCTATATAATGAGCAAAGAGTGATATACGTAACATTACTGTTAGCACTTTATTGTGAAACCAAGCTCGCTGTCAACGGTGTAAATGACAAACGTTACCAGCAGAAGATCAGCTGTGGCTAAATAATGTTAGTTCTGCAACAGCTAAAAGGCAACTTAGACTGCTGCTCGGTTCATTTGTTAGCTGGTGTCACAGAAGGGGTGTTTTTATAGTTCAATAAGACCGACAGAGTGGCAGCTCTTCACTAAAGGGAAAGATGTAGCTGATCACTGATCAATTTTAGGAGAATCTCCAGTTAAACTTTCATGTTTGCCATATCAGTAAAATCACTTCTGCATTGAACCTCAAGTAATTTGGAGCAAGCACCAAAATCAGATTTAAAGTTAGTTTGGTGTCTGGCATCTCCAAATAAATCTACATATTCACATCTTTTTCTACCGTGTCTTCCTGGTTTTAAGTGTAGCTACAGGTAGTGAAAATTAATTAGACTACCACTAACAACTGCAGTGTTTCAGCCTTTCTCAACCAACAAAAGCTGGTAACAGATCAAAGTTATTTGTAGTTCTTTGCAAATGTTAAAAGCGGAACCTAATTAGATTTGATAAGAGGATAACTGTGGAAATTGATACTGGATTTGATTAATGCAAACCCCAATAAGCCCTAATCCTAAAAAGAATCTGTAGACAAGATTATGAATCTGACTACACATTTGACGCCAGCTTTTTGTACTCGACAGCTTTGGATACTCTGTGCCTCAGACACACTTTTTGGTACCAGCAAAGTCCTGAGGTTCAATACTATCCAATATTCTAACAGATGAAATAGCTTTTGGCAGAAAACCTGCATTCGCTCCAGCTTTGCTGATCATTTAGCACTCTGCACCCGAGATGTCGCACTACCTGAAGGAGTTTTAATTAGTATCAGTCTCAGTTGAGATTTTTAGTGGTGCACCAGCTCAATGCTTTTCCAGGGGCCAACACTAATTCTGGGGCGAGACTTGGTCTAAAACAAATTTCAAATAAAATATAGTCTAAGATAATATAAAATGTTATGTTCTTCCTAATGAGATACACAGAGCCAGAGCAAATGGCTCCTAGGAGGCGTAGGCTTCCTTCACAGTGTTACTCCCTTCTTCCTCCCTAATTGTTGCTGCTCGCCCTCTTCCCTCTAATGACCATGCTGCTTGCTGGTACATGGTCCATGTTGATCTATAACCACCCATCTGGCCTGTATGTGCTGTGTGTGTGGATCTATGATGAGCCCATGATGACTCTGAAAGTGCACAGGAGGAATGAATGTGTGTGTGTGTGTGTGTGTGTGTGTGTGTGTGTGTGTGTGTGTGTGTGTGTGTGTGTGTGTGTGTGTGTGTGTGTGTGTGTGTGTGTGTGTGTGTGTGTGTGTGTGTGTGTGTGTCTGTGTGTGTGTTTGTGTGTGTGTGTGTGTGTGTGTGTGTGTCTGTGTGTCTGTGTGTGTGTGTTCAATATGTTTCCGACACTAGCTCTCTACCGCTGCTGTCTTTACACTTGTGTGAATGGGAGAGGAATCTGGCAGAAATATTCACAGTGTGGACCTGGATGTTGGACTGGCTGTGCACTTTGCTCCGACACAGACTGTCAGTGTACTTACCCATGTCCCCGTATTAAAGAATAACGAATTTTAAATGGCATTACTGCTACACTGTCCATTCGTGCCGTGTTTGCAGCCATGATTTCCTTGTTAGTTCTCTATTAATATTTGCAAATATTTATAAAACTCAAAAGCTGTCAGTGGGTGTCAGTATTCATAATACTACTAAAAGTGCACCCTGCGTATTGTGTCAACTGTACTTAAATGATTTTTCGGCTAATGTTTAATTCAAGTTTTAAACATGTTTTGTCTAGTTGTGTTTACACGTGTAGTTATTATTTGTAATGCTTTTATTTCTACTGAAAATTACAAAATTTACTGTCAGCTTAAATGTGTGCATAAATTAGCATAAATCTACTGTAGCAGTGATCTTTGATATTAAAGTGTGTTAGGCTGGGATCAGACTAAATGCATTCAGCCCAACTCTGACACGATGTTGTCATGGCTGACAAATTTCCAGCGTCGGGCCTGAATATGACTTGAATATGGTATGAATATGAATAGGAAAACACACACCAACAATGTTCAACCAGAACACCAGGACCTGTTGTGTTCTGTGTAAGCCCACTCACCAGCAGCTTTCATCGTGGGGCTGAAATGTTTCAGCGTCACCACCCGACAGAAGTTGATGATCTAGAAAACCAGCAATTTCATCTACATTTCCCTTGACTACTTCTGCCTGTATGACACACCTGTTGTGTGCTGCAGGTGTCCAATAATATGACGCTACGTGACACGGCTAGTGTGTGCTTCCCTTTAGCCACAGGCATGCTGTGAAAGCCTTATGAGAGCTGTAGTTGTCAATGCTAACAATATATATATATTTTTTTTTAAATCTTCTTTTTTTTTAACCTTGGTTAAAATGCCAAGATGTTTAATTTTTTATGTATATCTATAAGTAAGTTCCAACTTATCAGAGACTATGGGCAGAAAACCTCAGGAAAATTTTTCAGCTTTTCAGAGAGAAACGTGCTGTAAGAAAATACATTTGAGTTACAGATGGTAGTTCAACAAAGGTGAGCCAGGAGAGCTGGTGGGACTTCAACTCTCTAAAACACACACAACACTAATTATAACCAGAAGATTATATTACAGTCAGTTAGCGGGCCTGGTGTCTTCAGTGTCTTGGTCAAGGACGCTTACACAGGAATGGACACGGTGGCTCTTGCAAGAACCAAACCACACTGAAGCCACAAGCCATCTGGCCATCCGGACACTCCTTATGGAAGCACCAAACCTGCGGCTCTCAAAGATTTCGAAGAGGGGACCACGCAAACAACTGAAGCAGGAAGACAATGAAGCCATAACTCTTCCTCCATGAAAGGATAGTTATTATGACAGCAGACCCATTAGATAAATGGAAATAGAGCACGTGCAGCAAGTAGCTCTGGTTATATAAATCTGCATCCCTCACCCTGACCTCTAGCAGTCACTCCCTGGAGGAGTTGACCTAGGATAATTCCAGACACTCCATGATGGCCTTCCCTGGGTCAGGTCACCATAAATTTCATGCTGATCAAGACCAAGTGACGCCCAGGAACATCCCTTTTCTCCACGGCAACATGGTGTCAGCGGTCATGAGGTATGTGAAGGACTTTGTCGTGACCAAAACGTGCCTAACTGGGCAGCTGGTGGTCAGGAAGTCACGTGTCTTTGCTTTTGGTTTTCCCCTCGGGATATTTATGTCTCTCTGTAGGCCTTCAGCAAAGAGAGAGAAAAGAATTAACTGTGGCTAATAGCCATGTTAGCTAACGAGTCACACGTGCGTAGGGGTTACAGAATGACTTCCCCTCCGTGCTTTAAAACAGATGAGGGCTGTGACGGCACAGTCGCACAGTAAAAAACAGGATGTAAATTAAAGCCTTCTCCCCTGGTGGAGAAGTATTGGGTGAAAATAAAGGTCTTAAATCAAACACTCCAGCTGCCTTCAAAACAGCTATGGGAAGCTAGACCTCAAAAATCTTCAAGTAACGGCACAGAGATTCATATCAAAGACATAAGCTGGAAGTTCACGGAAAACAGAGTGATAAGAGTTGATCTGATCTGTTTTTTTAAAAAGTGCAGATTTACAAGAGTTTTAGAGGGGAAATGGCAGCGCATGTGCAGCATGTGCGCTGACTTACATCTTTTACCTTTTGTACATATAATATATTTAATTTCATAAGGTAGAGAAATCTTTAAAAGTTTGCCCTGAGGCATAGACCCTTCATTTGCTCAGTGAGCAGAGAGTTGTAATTATTCACTGCTACCGTTTAACCAAACAGTGATTTGATTCCAAGTCTCTCAACAGAAGAAATATTAAATAAAACATTATACTCACAATGTGAATCGCTTTGATTTTATATTTTTAAAAAATGTATAACAGATCTATAAATGTAAATAGTAAGCTGGTTCATACATGTAAACTTTGTACCAAGGCACTGGAATGACATGTCTAATGAGCTTAGTCTAATCAGGAGCTTAGTTTGTGGTTGTGTACGTCAGGAATGGATGTTGAATGAGAAAAAAAGAAGCATATGAAAGTTAGCAATGAATACAGTATAAAGTAAACACATTGATATAATATTTGTCAATTTTAATCAGTGTGAACTATTTCACTTTGGCTTTTCTTCCTCAAATCAATGCATCAGGATGAGCCAACACTTTTATATTAATCACTTTTTTTCCCCCCGATTATTGATTCCAACACTCTAGTTGAATGTAATCTAATGTCAAACGAAAAAATGTTCAAACCGCTTTTATTTCACCATTCATGTGAAGGAGGATGAAACTAACAAAGTTTTAATTCCATTGCACAATATACACACTGTGTGTTTATATTACAACAGTGAAAGTTTTTGGAATCCAACATGACTGTGCCTGAACCTTTGACTTAAACTAGCCACCTGGCTAAAAACTACAAAATGACATATATATATATGCACTACTATGCAGTGATACATGCACATGTGACTTGTTGAATATCTGCAGTTCTTTACCCACCATGTGTAACTATGATCTCGCTATCTTAGAATTTTGACTTAATAAGTTGAAATCTTTTAAATCCAAAATTAGTATATATCATTTTTCATTTGCAGCATTGCCCACAATGTCCAACCAGAGATGTTAGAGGGAGAGATACCTCTATACATAAAGTTTAACAAAATCTCTGACAGTTGAAAAATGTACATCATCTCAAACTATATAACATCATATATTGCCCGATTCTAGTACAGATTATGGGGCGGCTGTGGCTCAGAAGGTGGAGCGGCTCGTCCACCTAGCTCCTCCAGTCCACATGTCAAAGTGTCCTTCGACAAGATACTGAACCCCAAAACTCCTATGTATCACCTGCGTGTGAATGTGTGTGTGTGTGTGTGTATACAAAGGCCTGTTTTTATAGAAAAGCACTGGATGAATGTGTGTGTTAATGGCTGAAGGTAGCAGTAGTCTTAAGCGCTTTGAGTGGTCGATAAGACTAGAAAAGTGCTACATAAGTGCAGTCAATTTACCATTATGCTAACATGTACTACCCTGTATCTACAATCTAATCCTGTGATGTTAACTGATCTTCCAGTGTTCCTACTGTTCTGGGAACACAATTTAAAATAAATGCAGTATGGCTTCAGATGGAACATTTCATTGTGGTCGTTCACCCTTACGCCCATCACATGTACAGTACACAACTGTACAGGACCACAAGACTGTAACAACATACCAACCCACTGTTACTGTGGCTCTCCTCTCTAAGTCACCACAGGTCAATGATGGGACCATCCCACTCCTTCCAACATATTGATGTGCAGTGTTTTATCAGTGTCAGCTATCTGGACACGTCACCACACAAACTGGCAGGAATCATTTCCTCTCAAAGAGCGTCACTGATGGATGTAATAAACTGTTTTGGAGCATTTCCTCAGATCTGCTTTGTTTGGGTGTGCGTGTGTTTGTATTGACGATCTAAAGAGTAGAAGTGGAGGATGGGACGCGGGAGGAGGCAGAGACACCATGATAAGGTCAGGAACCCTTACATTTCTGTGTGCTGATAAAGCAGGACACACACTCACACACACTCAGACAGCCCTACCAAAGCATCAAAGACTGATAACACACCTCTGCGTTATCTTCCTGTGGCTTTGTCTCCAGCCACTATACTTCTTCAGGGCAGTGTGGGGCTTCAACAGGGCGAATCCAACTCAAAGAGTTTTCAGTAGATCAAACGTATGCTTTATTCTGACGAAATGTTTGGCTCAAAATCAAGATTTTTATCAACTGAAAAAAGCAGAATCATACTTATTACTGATATCAACAGCAGAAAATAAAGATACTGTGCTTTTCAAAGAATCAACATCACTCAGCTCCTTTACTGCTGTCAGATGTATCACCAACATGTCCCATTTTAAAGTCATAGTGAAAAGGAAGGAAGATCATCTTTATCTTAGGTTTTGTGGCATATGTTTGGGTGAATCTGTATATGTGGGTGGGGTTTAAGTAAGAGAGTGATTTAAAACATATCCTTCCTTTGTTTTCACAATTTTATCCGCTGAATGTGAATAAAAACACCCCTTACTACGATACTGCTCTGCTAGCTACCCACTAGCTATTGGTCAAATATAGTAACATATGGTGGTCGTTGTTAGCTGGTCCCCCAAGTGCAGGATGAGTCATCAAAAATGTTTTTCTGTTTACAGGAAAAGGGAAAGAGGGGCAATTTGATACAAAATTACTCAAAACAGATTTTTTCTGGACGCCTATTAATGCAGTCATGTGTCAAGAGCAACACTGTTGCTGTTTGGAGCCCCTACATCTTGCAAATAATGATTTTTCTCCCCCCATATTGGAAATTTTGTTTGCAAATGAACTATTCGAATCCATCCTGATATTTAAAACTGCAGTTTATACCCGATCTTTATTTGCAACATTAAATTCCAGGAACACTAAGACTGTGTGTCTCTGTGGTGGAAGCCCAGCCACTGAAACACACACAAGGTAAACTGAAAATCCTTGGGCTTTTGGACAAAAGCTAAATCCAGACAATAGTCTTATCCCTCACCCAGTACAAAGCCTATTCAGTCAGCTCTTTCATCTGCGCAAACAGGGCAGGAGGGAACGGACAACATTTGATCAAGTCAAAGTTAATCTTCCAACAGTTTGAACTCGCCGAGCTGTGTTATAATGGGACCCGTCAATGGAATTTGCCTGAAAGAAAAATGTCTTCTCTGTTTTTTTACCTGGTGTCTCGGGGTGTTGAAATCCATTTTGGTGCTGTTTCATATCAAAGTCTCATAATTTTCTCTTTTTTCTACCTACCTACTTCTATCTACCTTATCAACGGACACTTCTTGCACTTGGGAGCTCATGAAAATTCCATTAATTATAAGCTGATAATATAAAATTAAAAAATAATTTTGTGGGCGATCCATCCTACCCCTCCCATCATACACTTTAAAGACCTGCAGGTTGTCTCTGAATTTCAAATTAAGTTTGCTGTCGTCAAAAAACCACATTCATGAGAAGTTGGGGAAGGAGTTGAAGAATTTTTTGTGTTTATTTTTGTGGTTGTCAGACAGGGAGTAGAGAGCTCACAGATTCTCCTCATGCTGCACTCTGCATATGTTAGACCCTTCAGTCCTCTGTTAAGCTGTCAACACGTCTCTTTACTAACAGGAAAACAAATTCCTTTTAATGTAATGAGAGCTAAAATGGTTTTAAGTTCTGAATATCAAGTTTATGCCTGTGAAAATAACTTCCCTCAAAACTTGTTTTTACAGTTTTCCTATCACTGTTCACCTAGATACAATTATTTATTAGTTATTTATTTAATTTTTTACCCCACTTTGTTAAAAAAAGAAGTAATAATCAGTGACAAGTGCATTTTAAAAATTATGAAATCTTCTGGGTAACACAACTGTTATCTATTGAGTGACTTAAGCACTTACATGAATAAATGTCGAGAGAGACCTTCAGTTACCTTTGGGAAACTCGACCCTGAGCTGCATGATAAAAAAAACCAGTTGATAAGGGCATAAACCTAAGTTATTAAAGGGCATAAAGTAAACAACCAGACTGAACTTGACTCCTCGGGCCCCTGGCTGGCACACTAGGCAGCAGCTCCACCCGGTCCTGGAGCCGCAGAGCCGTAAATCAAGAGGCATCCGAGACGCCGAGCTTGTGGGTGAGACGAAGGCGAGACTGCAAGCGGACAGACAGGAACACTGATGTGCGTCTCTGATAACACACACACACACACACACACACACACACACACACACTCATGTAGGACACACACACACACACACACACACACACACACACACACACACACACACACACACACACACACACACACAGATCTCTGCGTGTCCCTCAGCGTTCCTACTCAGCTCACAAAAGAGCACCACATACAGTTGAATACAAGAGGAGATCAGAGGACGACTGACATAGTTGTGTACACACTAATTAGGTAAACTGGCATGGACACAATGGGCTTTTTCAGAGCCTGCAAGCACATGTCACACACTCTCTCACACACAGGATGGGTATCAGGGATGGGATCTCTGCCATGTTTGCTATGATACCCTCTTTGATCTGGGGTGAGAAGTTCTCTGCCCTCGATAATAACAAAAAAAGAAACAAGACAGCCGGGTTTTTGAGATGGTGGCAGCGTTTGTTGAGTGCTTGACAGTCGCAGTGTGAATGGAGGATGCTAGGTTTTGTTCCGGCTCTGTATGAACAGCGTTTTGTTTGCAGGATGACATTTAGACAATAGCAGCAGGACGGGTGGAAGGAGGGAGGGAGGGCGGGAGCATGAGGTTGGATCTGTTGTCAGCAGCGATCATATCAGCAACGTCTGAAGCTTTTGTGGACTCCTGAAGAGCAGAGGGTCAGCAGGTCAAGACCGAGTGACCTCTGCTGACATCAAGGCACAAAATGACATGAGGAGAGAGGAACCATACAACTTTCATTGCATTTCCATTAGATTTTGCCCGGATGCTTTGGAAAAGCAAGCCATCAGTGACCCAAAAAGACTTCCATTGCATCAAATCCTTTTGTCGTTTTGCGAGTTATTGTGTACTGATTTTTCTACAATCTTATTAAAAGGAATAGTTCAACATTTCAGAAAATACGCCTATACTCTGTCTTGTGGAGATGTAAAGTAAGATGATTGATACCACACTAAGAGTCTCATCGTCACTTCGAGGTTGCCAGGCAGACAGCAAAGGCTCCAGGAAGTCAGTGGTCCTGGCCAAGCAATAGTCCCACACATAATCTCCCGTAAAAACCAGCACTTCTCATTTTTACACTTGGAGGTACAGTGTGTTAATTAGTGAATCTTGAAGGTGCTGGCAGGTGCATTTTCTTAGGGCTACTGGTGGTAACTTCACATTTACTGTACATCCATGAAGGTGCTATCAAACATTCCATCTTACTCTCTTATAGTTGGAATTTGGTAGTAAACTCTGGATATTGTGTTTTTGTTTGGCTGTAATGGTGCAAAGTAAATGAAACTTGGATTCACTATCACCTCCTAAGCAGGGTTGAAACCAATTACAAGAGTGTTACACCACCTGATTTGCACTGGCAAAGGGTGCAAAAATAAATGTAATGTGCACTGGAAAAACGCAGATGAATGAAAGCGTTCTGACATTGTGCTGTGGTGAACTTTTTCGCATTCAAAGATGATGTTGTCAAGGAGGAAAGAAATAAGAAGAAAATACTTTCCATGCAATCTTTTTACGCAGTTGCAGCTCTGCAGGATAATGCCACAAAATGCACACTGCACAACCACTTGAAAAATCACAACAAAATACAGTGTGAACAAAAATGCCAGAAAATCTCCACTAACACTCCTAATGTCATCCGTTCACACCGAGAGTCTAAGACTCATGTGCAGGAGTCAGTCTCTAGCTGTGTGTGTCGAGTGACGTCCTGCCGGCTGTTTGTACTCTTATCTCAGAACCAGAGGCTGATCACTGGGGTAAACACACAGCAAGTCATTACACACACATGTGCGAACATTCAGGCTACTCAAATCAGGCCCGTGTTGTTCTGTCACGGGTATTCACTTCAGGTGGTGACTCGGGTAGGACCGCCGCTGACACCAACAAATGCACTTCAGAGTCGGATCATCACACACACATACCAAGAGGCTGTGAGCAGCGTGAGTGAATATTAGGTTGTGATTCGTTGCACATGAAGGGACCTCGGACTCTCTGCTGAGAGTGGTTCAGCATCTGAGTCGAAATGTTGACACAGACGGAGATGAAGATGAAGATTTGAGGGTATTCACTCTGCTCTGCTCTCTCCAGGTGCTTCTCTTCTTCTGTCCCTCCTCCCTCTTCCTCTTCCCCACTATGCCCCTCTCTTTTTCTTCTCCATGGACTTCTGCATGTCCTTAGTTATTTAATACTATTAAATGCACGGGGATACTAGGTTAACAGAATTATTACTTCCTTACTGTGAGTTTTACTTCTCAAACAGAATGTTGGGACATGACATTAGTTTATTTTATTTTAATATTATTTTCATTCCTGGCGCCCCACGTCTGGTGGATTGGGTTCATTTTGACCTATTTTATATCAGTTTTCACTTCCATTTAGGGTTGCAACTGTCGACCGCTATTTTGATAATAGATTAATGTTCGAGTCATTTCAAGTATAAATTCTACATGTTTAATGATTCAGAGTTCTCATATGTGAGCATTTGCTGCTTTTCCTTGTCTTACATTGTAGTAAAATGAATGCCTTTGGATTTGGACTGTAGGACGGATAAAACAAGACATCTGATGGCATCAACCTAGCCTCTGGAAAATGACCATGGCCATTGATCGATTAATCGAGAAAACAGAAAATGAATTGATAATGACCACAATCATTAATCGCAGCCCTTCTTGATCATTAGCCAGACTTTAGATTTGATCATTTCGGATACAAGAATGCACCACCACCAGTTTCCTTTCATCCCACTGCACTGGTGTCCCAAGTGATACTGTCCCTGTCTGAAGCCTTTGTAAACACCCCATCCCAAAGCCTCTTTTCCAGCAGAAATGTAGCTGTGGCAAACAGGTTTCTTCTTAACGTGAATTTAAAAAAAAAAATCAGCCAGCAATACCTCATTGACTTTAGTGAATATATATGTACTGACTGCTTTCACTTTTCTCACCTCTCTCTTCATTCTTTCACCCACTTTCCATTGTAATATAAAGTTAAACCAGGCCCATCAAGGGTACACAGAGGCCATCACAGAGCCCTAACCTTGGCCTTTATCCCCCCTTACTTAAACTCTTCATCAAGCCGGACTTACACCTCGCCCAGAAATAGACACTTTCCATAGATAGTAAATAAAATAAACAGTTGTGTCTCTGTCTGCCTCCACTGCTGTCTGCCCTGAGAGAAGGTTTCTGGGCTATCAGCTGCTCCAGGGCAACGGTTAAAGAGAATCACATGTTTGGCGTGACATGAGAAAGCTCTGTCAGATGAGGAGAAAGAAAGACATTGAGAAATATATATGCGAGAAGAGGAGCGACTGGTTTCACTGAGCCTACCAGTCCGACTTTGATTTCTAGCTCAGTAAGCTCTGAACAGCACGTGAGGTAAAGAGAAACAGATTTTTATGGGAGGCTTTACTGTGTGTAATATATTGGGTGTTGATAAGGCGGCATGCGGTTGCGAGCCTGAGAAAAGAGCAGAAAAGAATAGAGCCTCGGTTGTACTTTTGGGGTTAGTTTTCCCATCAATTTCGCTCGATTCTCTAAAAGGTCCATTAACGGGAGTCGAGTAGAACGGCAACAGAGGGCAATGTGACATCCATCACTTCTGCTGCTTCAGAGCACTCACACACTCCAAAGAAAGCTAATGAAAGAAAGTTGGTGAAGCTGTGTGTGTTGCTGCAAGCACAAGCAAAGCACCTTCTTTTGAGTACAATCCTATCAGTGTCACAAAGGTTACGCTCCCTCAAGATAACCCACAGAGATCGCTGTGGGCTCCGGCTGATTTTTTTTTTCGATCCTCTCTTTTTGTGATTAGGTGTCAGCAGAATTTCCTTGGTGTGCAGACGACGGCTTTCATGTCAGGGGTTTCTCATGGTCTCGTAGCCTATCGAGCCGCCCATTCAAACACCATGTTAAGCGGCTGCAAAGCAAAGTACACATGTCTTTTTGTAGTCTCGTCGCACAAGCATGAATCCATATTTATCTCAGCATTAAAGAGCTCACTTCTGCACTTTCTGCTGGGAACTAGGAACGGTCATTTGTTTTTCTACTTAAGTGCCATTAAGTTTAGACCCAAGGTCTAACTGCAAAGGGTATTTTTCACACACAGTACCCACATAACTTGGGAATTTAAAAGCCTGAGAAAATCTCATCTTAAATAGACTATAGAGAAAACTGATAAAATCATAATCTTATTGTATTTGAGGTTGAGATTCCCTGATTGAAAACATGTCTACATATTTTGGGGAGAAGAATGCAGCAGAAAAACTTTGAGTAGGCACAGATGTGGCAGAGCTGGCAGAGTGCTGTTTGGCAAGGACAAAGTGTCTGGAAACGGGATTTGTTTCTCAGCCACCACTTGGGTGGACTGTGGTTTGGTTGGTATGTATTTTCTTTTTTACACAAACTTCTCGTTTAGTGCAGTAAACATCCTGAAAAAACCAGGGGCACCGCAGGCCTCTTGCAACTTAGCTCAGTGTCCTTCATTCCTCCACCTGCACCAGTGATTTAAATCACTGATTTTGTTTCAAGCATTTTTCAGTTCCCTGTATATAGTCTTTCAATGTGTTAAGATGTTAAAGCACTCCCCAAATGGCTGGCTCAGAAATTTAAGAATGTGTTGACAAGCATTATCACGAGATCAATCACGATCTTTGCAGAGTCATTTCACTGCAAATAAATTAAAAGATTATTTAAAATATGAGTTAAATAAAACAAAAACTGTTTAAATTTTCAATTGAAGTTTTGACTTTAATTTTCCTTGAGTAACTGGGTTAACGAACTCTATATCAGCACTTGCTGCGGGATTATAAATAATGGTTACATACATAAATAATGGTACATGCACCAATCAGCCACAACATAAAAACCAGTCACCGGTTTTAATGTCGTGGCTGATCGGTGCATAATCTACAGGTTAAAATTTATGAAACCCTCATTTCAGATGATCACCTATTTGTCCATTTGGCCACCACCTTTAGCAATCTAGAAGAGCAGAGCCATGTTCAGACTAACAACAGCCCTACTTCAAAAAGCTTCCTCATTCATTTTAATGACACATTGTTGGCCCAGCAAGGTACCACCACAGCAAAAAATACAGGTTCATCATTGGTAAAACGGTTGCACCTGGCTCAGCTTTTGTTGTAATGCAGACCAGTGTCATCTGCAAAACCGACGCGGGGGCCAATCAAATCCAATAATGCAAACACACATTGTAGGTAGAAAAGCTTGTAGCGGGTAGCTTGTATAGAATTGTGAATCTTTGTTGATATTTTAATAGACTATTTACAAGTTCCTCTTTCTTTAATTTGGCTTGTCTTTCTTATTTACATTTGTTTTTTCTCACATTTAGTAATGTCTTAACTCTTAGCTGATTTAATACCTGTCTGGATTGGCAAGTGTAATTTTATCTGTTTCTATTATTTACCTCACACACATTGAGAGGAATGAGAAAATGATTGCTTCCATGACTTTAGGGAGTTGTGAATTCAGGCCTAAAAAGGAGTATAAACTGCTGTAAAATGTTTTGGTTTTTAATCTTCTCACCAGTACCGATGGCAACACCAGTGCAGAGAGTTATGGTTTTTTGAAGCAGCTGCTGTGGGTCTGTACACAGCCTCTCCCATGGTATTCATTGCATTCTGGATGAGGCCTAAAATGTAAATGTGAATGTGATTTACCATGGGAACTTCATGGCATTCTTCTTGTTTTGGAGGACTGTGAAAGGAAGCGGACTCAAGCCAGCTGAAAAGAACAGTGAGGTCTAACAGCCCAGAAGCGGCTGCAGTGAAGCTAAATTGAGAACGCCATATAAATCTTGGCTTTTTAGGAGAGCAACATCGACATGCAATCGCACACACACATGCACAGCAGCTGTTTAAAGCTGATATGTTAATAGTTCATCCCAGTCTGGTTTTCAGCCAGGGTGCCCACACTGGCCTCCAAAAATCTCAGGTTCTAATGAAGACTAGTTCACAAAACTCATTTACACATTGAGGACAGAGGAGAAACACTGAAGGGTGTCCTGTAACTAAACACAAGCCTGCCAGCTAGTCAGTGTGTGCACAAATGTGTTAAAACGTGTGTATGTGGAGCATGTGCAAAAGAGACAGAGGAGGGAGATGGTGGTAGACAGTGAGCGACAATGAGTGAGTGAGAGAGACAGAGAGAGAGAGCAGTACAAGTGTCAAAGCCAAACAGCCATCCCCCGCACTAATACGCACCTTGGGCAGAAATGTCACAGGAAAATGGGGGAAGGAGGAGAATTGGTGAAGAATGTGGGAGAGTGTTAAGAGCAGCGCACAAGTGAAAATGGCATGAGTGAGGTGGATAGACTTAACTAGCAGTGGGGGAGACAGCAGAGGGGGAGAGCAGCTCATCTCACGGCTGGAGGAGCGTGGAAGAGCGGGTGTCGAGGAGCTGAGAGAGGGCCAGGGGCTAATGTGAGGATATGGAGGGAGCTGGGGGGGGGTTCCTGCATTGTGATGTCAGCGCGTGACCCCGGGGCTGCCTGGGCCTTCGTGATCATATCACCCCAGTGGTGCTACTACACCCTGATCTGGACTCTCATACAGTTTGAGCTGTACTTGAGCTGGTATTGAAAGTGACTCTCTTAATGTATATGGAGAATATTTTTTTTGATCAAAGCTGTTACTGATCAAACCTGGGTTGTGCTTATCATAAACCAACACCGGGCTAGAAAAGACAAATTCATAGTCCTTATTTTATGCTTATGGTTTTGTACAGATCATAAATAAGAGCAGCCAAACTACAAGTGTTAGCCTCCTCGTAATATCGTAGGAGTATGAGACGTGGTATTTTCCACTCGGCGAAAAGTAGCAGATGCTCACCAAAATAAATAAATAATATCCATTCTTAACACTCAAGTGCAGCACACACACAGTTTCATTTGATACTGCATCCTGACGTGTTAATGTGCATCCAGCTATGGACTGCCAGCACTAGATCCTGTGAGTCGGGCACACACATCCAGTTTAATAATCGGTTTCGGCGCAGACAGAGCAGAAAACTCACCTTCCCCTTTTTTTTTTTTTTTTCCCCGTGACAAGACATTAGCATATCTGCAGACAGCTGTGAGCTAGCGTTAGTTGCAGGTAAGAACAGACTGAACACCTGCACCACAGTCCTGAAAACTGCGGCAGGTTGCATACAAAGCAACTATTCACATCACAGTTTATGGGGCCTTCATTACTGAAGACAGTATTATAGCCAGCTATCATCTATGTTACATTTAGAAAGAAAATAACCTTTTGTGTACATTGTAATAACTCGGGTTCTGCCAACATTGTGAGAATATGGCATTAACAAAGATGAAAGGTGGGAATCAACATGCTAAACTCTAAAACGTAATGCTGATGGACGATAACGGACCAAAGCCTTTCAATAATTCCTATTGTGCCAATTTTTGCAGAATTGCGAACATATGCACTGCATCATCTCACAGGGCAGTATGGGTAAACTTAGAGTGAAAAACATACTACATGTCTGTATAGAAAGTAGCCCCAGACAAATAAAATAAAAATTACTGGGAGATGCCTAATTCATGATAAATCTAAGTGGTCACATTATGAGAGAAACACAAATTTCTTGGTCTTTTCTCTTGCTTTTCTCATTTTTTGCTATTTCCTTGCAAAATTGTGGATAGTTTTGCTCCTTCTGGCCTCTGAAAATATTCAAATGAATCAATCCGATGATGGAAAAACCACTCTATGGTTAAAACATACTGCATTAAACTTGATGAAGGGTCACAAGTACTTCCTATTACATACTTACAAGCCAAAATGACTGGGGACCACCAATTTATGGTAATAAATCACAAAAGAGTGTGTGAACAGCCCAGATTCTGCATTTGAGATTAATTTCATAGACTATAATTCAAAGTTAGTTGTTTATTACTTTTTGTAACTCTAAGAGAAAAAATCTGAGAACATTCTCAGGCAATCTCGGAGCTCATTAAAAGGTTTAACAATCTTATACACCCGTCATAAACATATTTCTGTGTTTTGTTCATTGCATCTGCAGAACTGTGTGTTAGAAATTGGGGGGCCGAGGTAATGACCAAACACAAACATGTGAAACTCTGCTGCTGCCACTTGTTTATTTATTTCTTTCTCTGGTTTTTTCCCCTTCATGCTCCGGCTCAGTCAGCACATGCTAACTGTAGGCCAAGGCCAAACACCCGCAGGGAGCGACCCTTTCCTCATCACCGCTGCCTAGCACTTCATGCGGCTCCTCTCTGCCTCCCACTTAACCCCCACCACACACACAAATATGCTTCCCGCTGCCCAAACACACAAAATATGCTGAGACCAAATAAACATGCCAAACTGGTGAGGAAATGCGAAGAAATGCTGAGATGTAGAACAAAAATTGTACAGACACTGAAGCCAGGCAGACTGAAGCGATGCTGGCGATGCCCCAACACACACACACACACACACACACACACACCCTCAGGTCTGCAGCAGTGCGAGGTGTCAGAGCCCGTTAGAGGCCTTTGGCGGGACGCAGCTCCAGAACAAGCTGGACAAAAGCGTTGCCTGTCTCCCCTCATTAAGTGATTTAAGATCCCGTGTTCCCCCGACTCCTTTCATCGCCATCCAAAGTGAACACACTTAAAAGGCCCAACAAGAATGCCAGGGCCTGCTGACATGAATGGGGTGAAGAGGGGCAGGAAAGCCAAGTTCATGCTAGAGGACCAGGGTCTAAAGCTGAGCTACGCTAGCCGTTCCTATTAGCCTGCACGCAGATGGAGGGGGGACATCTAGCTTGAATAAACTGGGGTGCGATCGCGCTTGGCCCCCGGCTGGGAAACAGCAGCCACTTAATCCATTATCAGTTCCTCCTCCGCAGAAGAAGCAACGTTTTCCCATGAAGGTTTGGTTTAGTAGAAATGTGCCGTCTACACATTCCTGGCTAACGAGGCAGCGTTATCTGGGGAGGTGGGAGACGACGGAAAGACGGAGGAGCTGGATGGAACATCAGAGCAGCGTCCAAAATCAACCTCCTGAGAGCGCCAGTTTGGTTGAGTCGTGTCATAATTATGAGTGATTAAAGCAGACTATCATATATCACACAGTTACCAGTATCTGCAATGCAAATCCTATAACTGTCTGTGATCTCAGCAGAGGGTGAATGTACCAAAAGTTTTAGCAGCTGCTGCAGAAAAATCACCAACTTTGCGAGCCATTTGGGGTAATTATGGCGCAAAGTGAAAACATCTTGTTGTTTCTAGAAATAAGAATCTGTATCATGGAACAAAACAGGCGAAGATAAAAGAGGAATGTGTCAAACAAGTGTGCAACCAAAAAAAATGTTCATCTTACAGTGTGTAATTTTGGTATACCACTGAGCTTTAAACAACTTGTTCTGTTAGAAACAATAGAAAAAATCCGGAATTTCTATAAATGAGTGTCAGTCTTACAAACAGGAGAGAAAAAGAGTAAGACAGCAGGGGGGGGACGTATCAGAGGAGCTGCAGCAAAAATCTTATCAAGCAATTTTTGACTATTGTTGATACCTAAAAGTCGTGTTTATGAAAACAAGGGAAAAAACATGTTAATATTTAAAAAAATTTCTAGAAATTTGATTCACTATCTTAAAACAAGTCAGAATAACACTGTTTGAGGACTGAAGAAGAAACCTGGGGAATGTACAGTACCACAGGATTTAGCAGCAGCTGCCAGAATCTTTTCAGGAAATGTTTGTCTATTATGAAGCCTTTCGAAGTCCTGTTTTATTAAAACAAGAGGAAAAATCAAGTATCTTGATGCTAGACGGAGTTTGAAAAAAGAAAAAGGTCAGTGGGGGCATAAATTAAAGGTTTTTTGCCTAAAAAAACTTTTGAAAAGACTTGTTTTGTCAAAGCAAAGGAAAATATTTAGTTGATGTTTCAAGAATTTTTTGAACTTAGTATCTTGAAACAAGTGAGTAAAAGACAGTGGGGCAATGAACCAAAGGATATTGCAGTCCTTTTTGTCCATTACTGACACGTGAAAATCTTGTTTTGTTAAAACAAGTAAAAATTCTTGATGTTGTTTCAAGACTTTTATAGAAATTGATGTCAGCTTCTTGAAAAAAGAACAAGGCTGTTTCAAGACGGAATGTACCAAAGGATTTTACAGCTGCGGCAAAAGGATCTAAATGCTGTCAAGTTAGGTTTGTCTTTTAAACCCTAAAAGTTTTGTTTGTTGAAAGAAGTGAAAAAACACATTTCTACAATATCAGTATCTCAAAACAAGACAGATTAAGGCAGATGAATGCACTAGAATCAAGTAAAATGATATTTGTATATAGCAAATTCAGCCGATTTGTACATGAGACCAGTCACAATGTGTTTATCTTTTTACTTACTTAAAGAAAGTAAAGACATCCAGGTCTTAATAATAGAGAAAAATCACTTGAGAAGAAAGAGGTTTTTGTGTCTGTGTGTGTAGGGGTGAATGTATGGCAAACTACACACTCACAAAGATACACACATATAAACATACCACACACAGCTCTAATTAACACCTGAAAGGCAGCAGGCTCCTGGGGGTCATTATGTCCTCTGTCAGTGTTCAGATTGAAGCTTTGAGAACGCCGTGCATGATCTGCACTTAAGAAACGACTTTGTACAGCAGCTTTGATGAACGCAGCAACGTGTCTGATGTCGGTCAATTCTTTGAGAGATGTGACAAGCGGAGCAGCACCCCTATCTAAGCTGACATCAAGAAACCTATAAATCACACTTGTCTGACAACTACACAGAGCTGCATCAGACAGCCTGTGGCAAGGAAGAAGCCTTTCACATGTCTTTTAAAAGAAAGCACCAAATTGGAGAGTGAGTGTGGTCTAAGGTGGACAGCATACAGAGAGTGTGGAAAATATACTATTTAGATCTGGAGGAGAAAAAATCCTGTGAGCAGCCAAAGTCCAATTAGTGTGGTATACAATGTGGGATCCAAACATTTGTTTACAAGAGGCTGTTTTTTTCCTCAGCTCTCTCTCTCTCTCTCTCTCGTGGATGAGGGACCCTGGTCAGATTCCACGGCGGCTCCACAACAGAGTGGGTGTGGCTACACCACACAAACCTCGGGGCCTTTTGACATTACACTGCGCAACCATGAGGTCAGAGGAAGGCTCTTTCTTCCTCTGCACAAAGGAGTGATTTTTCACTCGCCCCGTGAGAACAGCAGCGAATAATGAACTCTTGGGCGCCTGGTATCACGTTCGGTTTCACACGCGTCAACTCCATTCTGGAGCGGAACAAAGGGGCAGTAGGAGAAACATTTGTGGGGAGGGAACAGCGCGCCCAGGGCATGCCATGCAGGGTGAGTTCGGTGCATTCTGAGGCATTTTAATGGCTGTGATGCTTATGAGGTTGGTAGGCAGTTGTTTCGTTCAGATACACAGAGAAACATGCACAGCTACGGATAACGAGCGGACACATGCAGATGAGT
The DNA here is from genome assembly GCF_016859285.1 of Xiphias gladius. Taxonomy (NCBI): domain Eukaryota; kingdom Metazoa; phylum Chordata; class Actinopteri; order Istiophoriformes; family Xiphiidae; genus Xiphias; species Xiphias gladius. Next base: position 4,950,332 of record NC_053419.1, read on the forward strand.
GTGCAGGCATTGATGAACCTGCAACATATGGCAGCCATATAGCACAAACAAAATCGAAGTTTTCCAAAATAGAGCTGCCGTCCAACATTTGTCGAACATAGCGCTCTGAGCAAAAATCAGGATCCTAACTGTGACTTGACACTCCAGACAAGGGAGCTTTTCAAAATGCTGGTAAGTGAGTTTAGCCTGAGATTGATTTGTCTCGGAAATTAGGAAAGAAAAAGAAAAACAATACATAGTAAACTAAAAAAGGATATGTGATTATAACCTCGGATCTTACACTTTGTCCCCAACCACCAAAATGATGTGTCTCCTGATTCAATAAGACTCTGTTTATGGCAGAAACTTTACTGCTGCTGATTTTTGCCTCATTTTCATTTTAAAATTAATCAACAAATTCTGAAAATTAAAAAATAAAGTCCCTAATGAGTCCTACCAAAAGAATGAACATAAAGAACATTTTAACTGAAAGGTTTGGTTCTCTGTGGTCTTTTCCTGTTGTATAAGCCATGAACCTACACACCTCAGACATTAATCATAGACAAAAGAGGTTGCAGATTCCTCACGTACTCAGACTGTGTAGAAAGGACAAACTGTCTGAATGTGAAGGCAGATGCTGCTGAAAAATAAAATACCATCCTAGATACACATTTCATCAGTGAGGCAGGAATTATTGTGCTCAAGACACAACTGGGACTGAAGCCTGCGACGTTCCCCGCACTCAATAACCAGCAGCAGCACCGAGCCATGTCATCTGCTCTGCTAAACTATAAAGCATTTGGGAAAGGCCAGCGGATTACGCTGCAATTACTCTTACATGAAAAGCTGCTCTTAATTCAAAAGTTCTCATGGCTGATTAATCACAAATTGTGATCAAAAAGCTGACTTACAGGATAAACATATGACACCCTGCTCACAAGTCTCCGTCTACATCTGTGTGTGTGTTTGGCTCTATGTGCAGGAATGCATGGCCTGTATGGCCTGTCTGTGTATGTGTGTGTAAAAGTATGTGTGAGCGCGCGATCACACAGTCTCCCCAAAGTCTGCAGACTCATTTTCCACAGCAGATTAAATGTGTGCCTGCACCCACAGAGCACACCGCCAAATTAAAGTCACCAATGCGCTGACATTCATCTGTGCAGCATCTGAACCTTTTTCTGTGCAGGATCACAACCGAAGCAATTTTCCCAGAAGGAGATCTAAAAATGGTTGTCTGGAGGATGATCGAAGACTCGGACTCATGAATGAGAAGAGAACAGTGGGTTTACACTAATCTCAGCCAGCAACGACTGTCCAGTGGTTGAGTGTTGCACACATGGAGGAAGCGACCTCAGCTCAAACCGGTCAAGAGTGAAAGTGTACTTTTTTTGGGGAGCAGAACAAAGCTGTGAAATCTGAGAAGGCTTAATCTCCCTTCTCATATCTGATAGCAGAACAGCAGGAGTCAGCAGCTGGATGACAGACAACTGGCCACGATGGAGAGCAGACTTGAAGGCAGCTCAGGGCCCCTTGGACAAAAGACGGACCTTGAGCTGCATGAACTATGACATATTTTTTGCTTATACCAAGACGTTTTTAGTCGGCCATATGACACGTTTTGTAAATATAACGAATCTTGGAGCCGCTGCACTAAATGATGTAGTAAAGAAAATTTGGGTTTATCATGCATAACAAATTTCAGGGGCACTGTGCTAGATTTGGGGATCTGATGTGCACCAGAGTAAAATTTGTTAAAATCACAAGAAATTTTGAAATCCCGTAACAAATTTTTTGGGATTACAACTAATATGTTTTGGTTGGATTCTGTCAAAAAATTTCGCCGCTACAAGTCCAACAGAGTATCTTGATTAAAAAACAATCTTTGGGAACATTACACCATAAATGGGGGATTTGTGAGTACTACGACATATTTTGCCATTTTGACAGCAAATTTTTGGGAAAATGTAAAAACTTTGGTAAAACCTATGGTTGGTGGGGCGGGATAACCAAGTTAATATTTTACTGAGAGTAATTGTAATATATAGTTAATATAAATCTTAGGCAATTGTTGAGGGGGAAAAAATCTTGAGGTTCCTTGAAGGAAAAATAACAAGAAGAAAGAAAGAGAGAAAGAGAAATGAGAAAGGCTGGAAGATATAATGTGCAAGCACGAAAGAGAGAAAGCAAACTCAGCTCCCTGTAACCTTCTAACATTTATACTGTAGCAGACACTGCAACTGCGTGTGTTTGCGCATGTGTGTGCGTGTGTCCTTGCCACAATGCAAGAGACATAGAGACCATACAGATAGTGATTTATTCAGACAGTTGTTGGCATTTGAGTTTACTTGCCCCTGAAATCAGCCGGCTGCTGCAGCATGAATTCAGCATGCTGCATTAAGATCTGTGCTCCCTTCAGGCAACAGGATTTCTGGGTTATTTCTACAATCGTGTGTCTGGCACAGTTTTGGTTATCTGTGCTCAAGGGGCCAATGAAAGCACAGCTGCTCCATGGCTCATTGGCTGCCGCGAGGTAATGGGTTAAGCCTGATTGGTGACTTTCTGTGAGGACACACCCCTGTTCTTTTTTGTTTTTTTTGGGAGGGGGGGGGGGCTTTGATCAATTTTGCATATTTATTCAGTTTCACTGTTGGGTGGAGGATTTGTAACCTAATTTTTTTGGGCCCCATATGACAAAGACATGATATCACCAAATGTAGAAAAGACATACTAAGCTCGTGCAGAGTTGTTCTCCAAACTCTAATTTAATCACAGGAATAATTATTAAAAAACATTTTGATCACTTCAAAACAAACTTTATACTCACGCAGAGTCTTAAATTTCTTCGCTATTCTTTGACATAATCAAAAAATAATGTAATTTCTGGCTGGATAAGTCAAGGATTGTATGAAACACTGGTGCTGCACCACGAAACCACATCTCCCACTGCAGTGCTGGGTTGCTGGGCAAAATTTAGAACAGGCCTGCCTCCATACAGGAGTGGTTTGGTGGATGGTAAACGTGTGTGACGTCTTAGCAGGCGTGTTTCTCTAGCCCCCCTGTGTATCGCGTGTCTAGACCTCACTAGCACTACTTCTGGAAGGACCATGTGACCCAGAGGAGCAGTCACAGGACTTCAACATCCACACATCGGGCCCTTTTTTTCCTTGTACTTCGATCAATTCTTCCCCTTTATTCCAGCCTATAATCAAAAAGGCTCAAATAAGTGAAAGTGAGGGAAAGTGACAGAAGCGGAACCCGGCGCCAACAACACATGGTTGCATCAAAGCCAGGTCCAACCCTGCAAATGCCAGCTCGCCTTTGAAATTTTTTGCACCGTAATTTATGTAAAAATGCCAGAACTAAGTCTTGATGTCAGATAATTTCCAAAACTAAGGCTTATACAATGCAAAAATTTTATTTTGTAATTTGAAAAAATAAATAAAATTATGACGGATGTAAAATCAATTAATTTGGTGTAATTTTTAATTTGGAAATGTTTCCTTTTAGTGCGAAAATGCTGTTATTTCATCAATTCTGTACATTTTAAAACAACATTCAAGATTTAATTCATTTTATGTCTAACTAAGTGTAACTGTAACATCGTATTACACACAGTAAAAGTATTTTCATATACTATGCATACATACAATTAATATATCCATATTGGCATATTTATATTACCAAATTTTGTGATAATTGTATGATTTTTGATGTAGTGTATTTTAATTACAAAATAAAGTATAATTTAAAATGATAACTTTGGTGCTAATTTAAAATCAGTTTTAAATAAATTAAATACGTAGGATCTTAAAAAATGTCCTTACGTCACTATGAATAAAATTGCTATTTTTAAAAAACTGTGTATAAAGAATGACATATGAATAATAACAGAATATCTATGTAGATGTAGATAAGGATAGTCTGATTATATTGATAAAAAGCATACTTTTGGGAGATTTACTTAACATTATTGATTCAAATATTTAGCTATAAACTGAAATAATATCTACTTGCATTTGAATTTGTCTTCCCTGTGATGCAGAAATTAAAACATCTGCTGTAAAATCAAACTTTATAACAAAGATATTTATTCCAAAGAATCACATTGCAGTTGAAAAAAAAAAAAAGTCCATTAACGAAAAGAAAAAAATAATTAGTGAATCTTAGGTGACCAAGCTTTTGCTACTTCCAAAAGTCCACTAAAACTTAATATCACCTCCATCCAGAGAGAAAAATATGAGCACTGAGCCGTAAAGACTTCTGATGGAAACCTAAGCAGCCGGCACGCTCAGGAAACAAATAAAACATCTTTATGAGCGGAATTTTATGATCTTAATAGGCACAGTCCCGGTCCAGTGGCCTCTAAGTGCTCCGCTGGACAGGTCTGTGTTTCAGAGCCGACTTCACATACCAACTACTATCAACACAGCCATGCACAAAACTCTGCACAACTTACCGTTTTCATTACGCTGGGCTGCTGGATAATTAGAAGAACACTTTCTCTGCCCGTGAAATTTCAATAAATTCCCATTAGCTGTGGCCAATGCATATTTTCAAACATTAAGACAGAGAGTATGAAATTAATAAATACACAACAAACACCATATGCAGGAGTCATATGGTCTGTGTGATAGAAGATAAAGTGAAGAAAACAAGTTTTGTAAGTTGGTTTTGTTTTGTTTGTTTGTTTGTTTTTTGGCCAGTTTTCATCAATTTTATTTTAAAGTGTGGTAATTTCACTGTAAAAAGCTGTATTTTGGAAAAAAAAACAAGTGAAAAGATCTCCTAATGTGGTGAAATTATGTCACGTTCCAGCACAAATTGACATGTTTGAAGCATTTTCTAGATTGAAAAGTTGTTTCTTTGACTTTTTTGAATTAATTCTGTCTTATTCCAAGATACTGACCCTTGTTTCTTGAAAATTTCTTCTTCAAGGGAACCTGCACTGAAAACAGGTGGAATCCGGGGAATTAGGGAATACACGCAGATTGAAAAAGAGATAAAATGACTGGTTAAGGTGGATGTTTTTTGTAGTGTCGTATGTGCTGAAAAATTATAATTAAAGTACTGAAAGGTGATCAACTTAGGTAAAGTCAGACTTGATATAATTTAAGAAAAATGTGATTTGATACAAATGATAATTTATTCGGTGAATTAAATCATAAATATTTACATAAAATAACTTGAATTTTTTTTTATCATCTTTAACTTTTTCCATCTAAAATAAAAGAAATGCAATGATTCAATATATGGAATTTGTGATGATTATTTTTAGACACATTCTTTTCTTTTTTTTAAAAAAACAAAAACCTTATGACATTAAAACAGAGTGAAACTTAGTGCGAGGCAGCGGGCGAAACCCGTCTGCTGTTCTTTATTTGTTCCCTCAGACTTTGTCGGTCTCTTTGAAGCAGGACAGGACAGGTTATCTGTGACCTTGTCACTTTTGTTAAACAGACAATACAGGCTTGTTGGGTCATTAGTTTCTCTTTGCAGGTGCTCGTCTAGGTGTGATATCCACCCTGTCACTGCTGATACTGCAAAGGCTACCTTAAGAATGCACTACAGGGACAAAGAAAGCCTTTTGAAGTTAAAAATACCCCAAGGTGATTTATAACATTTCTTTCCAGTCAAAGTGGAACCGCCAGTAAAATGTAAATTATCTCAATTATTCATCTGATTCAACTTAAAGCTTTAATGCCACAAATAAGAAGAAGCAGAAGGCAACAAAAGCTGTGAGAAGCACTAATAACCGAAGACTCTCTTGCCCGATTCATGAGAACGTAGTACTCTGCTCAAGTGGAGACATCTCATTGGTGGAGAAGCGGAGCGCTGCGATTGGCTGAGCCGGTGAGATATTCTGTGTCGACTCAGCGCTGGGACCTGTTACGCCAGATGCCCTCCTCTCGTCCCCTGCAATGTTTGCAGCCCCACGCACGCGATCCCTCGCTCCGCTTGGCTGCACCCTCTCATCGCATTACTTCTGCTATTCTAACTCCTCCATCAATTATGCACTAGAATAACTCAGGGCCCTGATGGAGCCAAGACATAAAAGGGGATCATCAGTGCGAGCGCTCGCAGCGTCTGCCCGCGTGTTCCCGCCGTGCTGCTGCTGCGACCAGTGATATGAGCACCAAGGTACCAACCCATATAGGGCAGCAATGATGGCACACACCAACGGGTGGTGCATAAACAAACACATGGTAGGTTGTGCGATCATCATCGTGTTAGTGGGTCAATCAGACTGAGAGAAAGACCTCACTGCAAACAGGCCAATTCAACAAAGTCATGAAAGCTTATTTATTTCTTTATCAAAGATAAATAAGGTTATCACGCCACATTTGTGATAGATTATTAATCCCGTTTCAGGGTAATTGGTCTTGATTGTTGTTTATTTTTCAGATGGAGCCCACAAGAGACAAGTCTGAAGGGCGGACTGTTTGGATGTGGCACTCATATCAAACATCTGTTAAGAGAAAACTGGATGATTTTGCTTATTCCATGAATAGGATCAATTCAAAAACACGCTAAAAAACTGCACAATTAACTCAGTAACTTCTGACTTGAGCAGAACCTCAAGCACCTTTATCCAGAGTTTCTGAATTTTTTTGCTCAGTGCTTATCGAGTCTTAAGCTTGGATAGTGTTTTGTAGTAACCTGATTTTTATAATAGTTTTAGGAAATCTTGTCAAGTGCTGCTCCTTGCTCGCCCCCAAATTCAGCCTTTATTGACCTACCTGTACAGAAAATGCTAAGCAGTAAAATGTGACTAAGTGGCCACAAACTTAAGATGGTCATTTTAATTTTCACCGATGCAAAACTGTATAGCGAAGACAAAATACCTCAACTTGATTCAAATAGAGTTGAACGGGGATTTCAAAAATGTTCTATAAAGGAGAGTCTGTGTCTTCAAAGTAAAACAGGTCACTGCACTAAAGAAAAGATTTTTTCATGTTTTAGGAAAATCAGTTCAAATCGGAAAATCAAAACCCAATAGCAGACATGAATGATTTCTTTCAGGGACATGAATGACTTCATACAAAGAAGATTTGTGCAGTAGTTGAGTGTCAGTACAGAAAGATCAGAAACTGCTTAAGTGACATCCCAGGATTCGTAACCTACTTTTATTCCCTGAAACAAAATGGAGTCGAATTTGGAAAATGGCTCCCTATGCTCCCCGCTCCACCAGACACCACAGAGAAAAGGCGATGGAGAGAAGTCTGCCATGTCCACGGAAAGTGTACAGATCTTGGCAGTCTGAGATTTCAATTAATGACCCTGCAACTCAAGTTGCGCGATGATAAAATACCAAAAACAATTTAATCGCGGTCATTCATCACATAAAGTAGCACAGGCCAGAAAAGGATTTGAGAAAAAAAAAAGCAAAGCCGACATAATGTCGACCCCTCTATTAAAGTCATGGCGGTCCTGACCTGGATTTCTCCTGGTTGCGTGTGAAGGTTTGTCCAGGCTCTATCGTGAGATCACAAACAGCTTTTTTAATATTTCATGGGTCCCAAAGCACCAAGTGTGCTGAAATCCAACAGGAGGAAACACTTGGAGTCTCAATGGACCAGAGAGCCACACGAAAAGTCCCGCCAAGTCACACCAAGTTCATGAAACAACAACTGTTCTTCACACAGAGATAAATAACATTTGTGTTTTCAATATTTTTCACTGTGGTAGTCAGAGGAGGGCAAAACAAGCAAAACCTCCTTCTCTGTTGTGGTATGAAAGACAAAGCTCCAAACCATCATCAGATAAACCCTCATACCAAAACAATTATATGAGACATCTGAACTCGAGAGACAAAAGCAATTAGACAGCAGCAGTTTCTCCCACAAAAGCATACTTTGCTTCATCAGAGATGTTTTGCTTTGTCTTTGTGGCTAAAAGAAAAACAGGCCATCGTACATGCAGCTCTGAAAGCTTCATCACTCTGTGAATCACACATGATTCGGGAAACTGACTGGAAAAGTAATACGGTCACACATCAGCTTTGTCTCTAATTTCTTCCAAGATACACAAAAAGCTAAAAGTCAGCAACCATTTAAAATCAGGGAATATTATGCTGATGAGGAGGTACACATACCTTTTTTTTTTTTCAGGCCTCCCACCAAAGCCGCAGTGACCCAAATACAGTTCCAGAAACATTTACTTGGAGGTTTGGCCTCCACTGTCAAAATGATCACATTTGCTTTTTATCAAACAATTTTTTTCATTTCAGCTGTAATCATATATGGTTCCAATCTGCTGATCTGCCATTTCTCTCATTACCTCCATTTGTCTCAAACCAGAAGAGACAGCAAAGCCTTCCTTGTCAGGATATCCGTATCAGGTAATAAAGCTACTGACATCACAGCTAACAAGTCAAAGCTGCAGACATTTAACTGAATGTTTTAGTCCAAAATAAAGCTTAATAATCACCCAGAGAGAATTATTCACTCTCTGATCCTGTTGTCTTCCAGCTTGTTGGCCCTATAGAATCAACTCGTCCTTTGCGTTTACTCTACTTCAAAGAATGGAGTATAAATGCACCTTTAACTTTAATGATGCAAAAAATCCTCATGTTATCAAGTCTTTTTGTGTATTATGACATATAAAAGTATAGAGGAAAAAATAAACCAGTGAATTAAACATTATTTCAACCTGTTCCAAATACAAATCAACTTGTTTTAGGAATTTTCTAGTGAGAATGAACATCAAATAAGGCCAAATGTTTACCTAGTATCAAGAAAAATGCTGCGTGATTGTAGAAAAAGCTTGAAACACTTTGATTTGTATCTGAATCAAGCTGAAATAACACTTCTGCACAAGAAAAAAAGGCGTATGGGGTTCAATAATACACATCCCCCCTAAAATGGAGTTTTTTTGTAAAGTGAGTTCTTAAACAGAAACCCTTTCTAGGTGCATAAGAAAGAACATAAGAAGCACATCCTTGCAGTTGCAGGGTTCTCTAACAAACGTTTATTTTTCTTGGACTCCAGTTTACACAGCAGGTCCTGATGAACTATCTAAACCCACATTTTACTATTCTATGGTGTTTAGGACAACAATGCAGCCAGGATGGCTTAGTACCCAACCTGCTATCGTTGATAGTGTGTGATGCCCTGCAAAAAGCAGCAGCCTGCCCAGTCTGTTAGCAGCTTAGTGGCTCTTTAGGACCATTTTGGAAGCACTTTTCAGAAGCTTTACTGTGGTCATTAGGAGCTAAGGCTGATTAATGTGAATGGTCAGGCAGGGCCTGGCTTTCTGAGGAAAGAACAGAGAGGGGTGAAGGGTCCCACAGGAAGTGTTTTGTGTCTTCACACAAAGGGAGGGCTGACCTCTTAAGCCCCTTAGAGCCTCTCTGCTAATACCCTCACCGGTGCCTACAAAGACACAGGGGATGCCATTTCACCACTCACATTTAAACAGAGTATACAAAAAAAAAAAAAAAAAAAAACCCCACCAAGATTAAAACAGCAGAAAAGTGAACCTCTGTGCAGCAGAGTGAGACTGTGAGATTAGGCCTGAAGAGTCCCCCGCTAATCCATTGACTGTCGCACATATCAAACAGAGGAAGCCAAACTCACACAGTATCTGATCTGAACACAATGCATCTTATCAGGTCCTTTTTGGCCACTGCTGAGTAGTAAAGGTTTTGTAATCTTAAAGTAATTGAAAAAATTGATAGTACAGAAATATTACTTCAGCCTGTCTCCAATGCCAGTCAAGATGTTTAGAGATGTTTCTAGATTTTCTAGATCTTTTGGGTCTTCTCTAAACATACTGTCTCAGAATCAATTCTAAAAAAAACATTTTTGAATTACTGTATTGAAAACAAGTTGAAATAATTGCACTGCTGACGGATTTTTCTTCACTTGTTTTAAGTCAAGAAAGGATTGTAGTGCTGCCATCTCTTTCTGTCTTCTTTAAGATAGTGAGACTCTACTGAGGATCTAGAACATTCTTGAAACAAGCAGACTAGTATAGGAAACTGGCTGAACGGATCACACTTCGCTGGCACATTATATCGCTTATTTGAAGCAAAGTTTTCTTGATCCAGAGTCATTTTCAAGGACTCAGTGTTGTGATCTGTCTCATTCTTGTTTCTTTTTGATCCTGACACTCAGTTCTAGAAAATTCTTTCAACAAGTTGATTAGTATTAGAAACAGGTAGATGTTCTTGTGCTGCATGTGCAGATTATTTGACTGTGGAATTTTGTAGATTCAAATGTTTCTTTTCAATTAAATTTTCTTGATTCTAGTGAGGCAATTTACCTTATTTTGTCTTATTTCAAGATAAAATTCTTGAAACAAGTTAACTTCCATGAAAACAGGTTGAGGTTATCGTGCTGCATGGGCAAATTGTTTCAATTATGAGTAGAATATTATAGATTCTAGAAAATTCTTGAAACGTGTTTACTTATATTGGAATCTAATGAAGCAATCGCCATACATTGGCTTTTTTTTCATTTTTCTAGATCAAGAGTGATTTGGGGGATTCTAGTGCAGCAATTTGCTTTATTCAGTCTTCTTCAAAAATACTGAGACTTAGTTCTGGAAAATTCTTGAAAGAAGTGGATTTGTATCGGAAATTTGCTGACAGGATCACACTGCATGGTCAGCTTTTTTTCAATTCTAAACTGAATTTTCTAAATTCAAGTGAGTTTTTTCTTGATTCTAGTGCAGCAATTTACCTTATTCTGCCTTTTTTTTTAAAGATACTGACCATCAGTTCTAGAAAGTCCTTGAAACATGCTGATGAAAAATACAAGCAGCAAAAGAAAGGGAAATTCACCAATTTGCAGCAGTTATTGTGAACACAGTGCATTTGCTGTGCCAGAGCTTGAGAGAATTATTGCCGTAAACCCATAAACCTGCTACACTTATTAGTAACCCCTTGTCACTAGTTCCTGTCAATCACACTCTGGCAGCCTGGGGACCTCGCCTTATTAGTCAGAGGGTAAAGGGAGGGCTGGGGCAGCTTCTCTCTGCAGGCAGGGTCATAGAGAGCATGAGGAATGACGGGTGTCCCCACAGGACCACTGTTCCCCCCCTTGCAGAAAGCTGGGTATAGAAAGTCACAGCTTAATTGGCCTGAAGATTCATTCTTTTAAGTGCATTCTGTAAGGTACAACTGAGTGGTAGGAAACTGACATGATATGAGTAACTGAATATGGAAGAACTCATATCTAAGATGTGACACTCTCTTATTTAATGCACTGAAAGACTAAAGTGCTGCAAGGAGGCTTAATGCTCCTGCGCTTTGTAATAAAATGGAAGGTAAACCTCAGATAAGAAGCTTGTCACCCTCAGTTTATTGATAGTTTCTGAAGCCCCCTGTGTTGGAAATCCCATTCAGTCAGCGCGTTTCATACCTTTTAAGACTGACACTTCCTTAGGGTGGAAACACTGATTCTGACCCCACCCTGGGACTTCACAGCCTGGACACTGTTCCACTGTCATAACCACTGGCCTCTAATGTGGAAGTTTCTCTCACCCTCACGATTGCGTTGTCCACCCTGTAACAATCTGCCTGCCCCACCTCGGATAACATATGCATACTCTCCAAAAACCACCTCTCCTGTCTCCTCCTTCTCTCAGTCTGTCTCTCTGCATAGCTAAAAGCCGGCTATGGGCCGCTGAGTACAAGTGGAACAATAGCGGCCTTTCAGGCGGTCTGTACCGGGCGCTGGGAGAGGGCTGCAGTCCCGAGACCCAGTCAATATTTGACCGTGGTTGCCTTTTTGTGTCCATTTTTAATCCAAGCGGAACCAAGCGGCAGGGAGCCGGGAAAAGGCTGAGAGGGAAAAGCGAGGGTAAACACTGGGAACAATGCAAACGGGGAAACTCACAATGCCACTGGGAAACTATCACAACATCAGCTCGACCCCAAGCGAAAAATGGAGTATTGTTTCTTTAAGTGGAGATTAAAAAGAGAGCCGCGTAAGAACAGCAAATAGCGGAGGTTATTCTGCTATGAGAAGAAAGGTGCACAAGTGTCAAGTCATTGAGCTTTCTAAGGTATTACCTCAACCAAAAATTATCAAATATGTCCAGAAACCGAGAGGGAAAATATCATTTGGATCATCAAAGTCAATAGCCACACTTAGAGCAAACATGGAAACAGGCTGCTGAAAAGATTGTTTCATTGTCTTAGGGAGAAATAAGTTGCATCTGCTGGGGACAGCTTTGGATGGGCATTATCAGGGATTAAAGGAAACCCCTGGGGTGACAGTGCTCTCCCTGGATGCTGGAATACCTCTCCCCCCAGCTGTCAGGTCGTTAGTCCCACCCAATGAGGTTCTTTGATGACGAGGGGGTATCAGTTTCCATGGCGTCGGAGACACAAACAGCTTGGGAGATTAGGGAAGGAACTCGGCCCTGATTCTCCGTTGATCCCACCTATCAGCAACAAATAAACACCTTGGGCCACGGCAACGCCTGCGTGCAGACCATATGGACCCGGCTGCGTTTTAATGAAGCAGCTAAATAGCTGGTGAGCAGGGAATTCACTAATAGCTCCTTGTCAGAGCAGCACTAAATACCCCACTCATACACTTTATTCCATCATTTGGTTACCGACACAGACGGCAGAGCTGACAAGAAACATGTGTGGCTCATTTTTCTTACATGAGCTTCTCCACCACGAAATGCTACAGCTTTTGATTTCTAGGTTTTTATTTCTAACCCTGACCGGAATGTTTTTGTCTGGGTGTCCCTTTCTTACAAACCCTACTTAATACAAGGTTTGTAAGTTGTAACTATGATGTGTTAATGATTAATACATCTGTTAATAGTGCTTTACAGTTCACACAAGAAGGACATTTTTTTAATTCTTTTAATATATCTAATCTAGACATAGACATAATTCATAGTTTATAAGTTGTAACTAATGGCGTTATCAATGGTTAATACATTGTTAATACTTACTAGATGATTAATCAGCTATCAGTAATGATAGTGTACTTATTAAAACCCATTTATTAACATTTACAACTTTCTAATACATCACACTTGACAAAGGCTTTATAAGTTGCAACTAATGTTACATGATGATTAACAAAGCAGTTATTAATGCTTTATAGATCAGACATTAGCAGGTAGCTAATGGTACTACAAACTCTGATCTACAAAGCCTTAGTTACTTATTTATGAACCATTTACTAATTGCTAAAACTGCCGTACCTACATTTGAGTGTGTATTTCTCTACATATATACACTTCTACATTTAAAAAAAATAAATAAGTGTCTGTCTTTCTAATAAGCCAACGGATGTGTAATTATAGCAAGCCATTACTGAAGGGTTCTTCCACTATGATAACCCATCAAGTCTGCAGTTGTTAATGTTAATAAATTGTTAATATAAATGGGTTTTGGTCTAAATGTTCTGCAGCCCCTTTTCCAGAAAGTGGGAAGTCGGACTGTCCATTGGAGCAGTCTACCTTTTCACAACCTGGCAACCCAAAATTTGTTCTGACAAATGGCTTCTTACTCATCTATCAATAAATAGTTTATTACCATTAATAAAGCCATTAGTTACAACTTAGAAACCCTGTATGTCATATTCCTTGTCAGAGAGTGGAGCTATGTCCTCAGGACTGATAAACCTGTCTTTACTGCCAACAATGTCTTGTCAGTATGACCATATTGGATTGTAGTATGGACGCCACGCATTACTCTTTAACTAGGAGTATTCCCAGACATTCCAAAACTGCATTGGAACTACAGTATGGGCACAGCTCACGCACACCCACATACGAATGGACTAATTCTGAGTAGACCAGACAATGCAAAAGATTTTACTGTGACTTCTGCACCAAATTACAAAATAGCACAATTATCTGAAGCCGTTTTAGTTCTTTTTGGGGAGATTTGGCATAAAAAAAAAAAAAACAACTAGGAGTCATTACATCAATTGTGTCTCTGCAGTTTTTTTCCTAACAAGGCTCCCTGATACTGGAGTTTCATTTAATTTCATTAAGTAGCTTATACGAGCACAGCCACTCGCTGTCACTGTGGAAGCTTTTCAAACTCCAGGCAAGGCTGAGCCATCCTCAGGGCTGTAAATTCCTCCTCCACTGCTCCGAGTCCTGCTCGTTTGAGCCTAATCAGCAACATGCATCAGTGCAAGAGGATGCGGCCCCGAGATGAAAGCAGAGCAAACACGAATGCACGTTTATCTAAATTACAAAAAGCCTCCTTTCTGCCCCTTTGAAACAATAGAAAAACATGAAATTGTCATCACATTTCCATTTTTCACGATTCACTTCCCATTTCAATTCCAGGGCTCCTGTGGGGGATTTCATGAATGGCTGAGTATGGACTGCTGCTTTGGATGCCATTTTTCCCCACTTTGGTCAAATATACAGCACTGAAGGCAGATGGGGGGGGGGTAAGAAAGCTCATCTGGAAGTTGGGACTGCACCGCAGCAGGTTCCCAGGGCTCCAATACTGACTATGGTTACATTAAGCAGCAGGGATTCAAGGACCCGCGAGCTTGTATAGAATACTGTAAGGTTCTGCTGCGGGTCAGGGGGCCCCCAGGCTTTAAGCACAGCTCTCTCTTACATTATACAGCCCAGGTCAGGTTTAGATTAAAGTCATGAATGAGAAAAAGGAGACAGTCATTTAGAGTTACTCATTTATTTAGCCCCCATTCTGCTGAGACAAAGCCCAGGCAGGGTGCCGTGCGGGGGCCGTCACCGGGCCCCACGGCCGGCGGTACTGCCCCGGTTTTGACCCTGACAACGGTCCCCTCTGTGCTGCTTAACCCAGGACTCGCCTGGTTACTACCGAGTGTGTGACCTCAGCATGTGTGGATCTCTCACAAGACCGAGCATCACGCTGTGCCTTGGCTGCTGCTGAAATACCCCTGTGTACCCCCTTATTGTCTGCCCCAGCGTGGGGCGGGAGGGGAGCAGAGGGGGTTGAGGGGACACTTGGACAGGGGAGCATGGCAACCAAGAAACCAGACTTGGGAACTGGGAACTGTTTGAAGGCCAAGAGAAAAAAAGACACAAACCTGCAGTCTCTGAGTGGGACAGAAAACTGTTATCAGGAACTCCATCAGCCTTTCATGTCACCAACACAACATTTGCATTTGTATCATTAACATCCTGTCAGGTCAAGTCCTCTATACCAACTTCTACACACACTTTGCCTCAGGGTTGCCATTACCAAGACACGCAGCCACCTTGTTGTGTGTTTTAACTCTGAAGTCCGGCAAAACCAGTTCCTTGTCCCTAAGCAAATGTTGATATGATTTTTTTTTTTTTTTTTTGACTCACTCCGAACCGTACGCCTGCTACTACAGGTAAGTTCGGGCCAACTGAAACAAAATGACACACACTCATTATATCACTATGTGCTCAAGTGCCAAGAGTGAGGCACTGAGTCACCAAGGGAGACATGCACAGGAGGGAGTTTAGGAGAAGAAATGTCACTTTAGCAATACCAGAGGAATCTGGGCTCATATCCAAACTTTTTGGGAGGAAACTTCTGATAATTAGAACCAGGAGGCAACCAAAAGTTTTTAACTTCAGCTTTTTACTCAACCAACGCAACAAAATGCACTTTATCAGCAATTAAATGCAAAGCAGTATGTCACTGAGATGCTCCGACAAATACTAAACATACATGTCATGAAAAACCTCCAAACTCCCACTGGATGAGTCTCCATTTGCCACAAAATCTACTCCGTCGATTCTAATCGATGGCAGAGGACTGGGAGCAATCAGCATTATTTTAGCCCCGGTAGGCTCATGCCCAGCGGAATACATTTCTCCTGGCGCTTGCAACACCAGTCGTGTATCGAAATTTCAACCTGAATGCGGAGCAAATACTGACCATTAATGCGTAATAGCGCATAATGGCGCGTAATAGCGGACAGCCTTCGCGAAAACGCCGTCTGCAGGGTTGATTGCAAAGATGATTCCGATACGGAGGACTGTTAAACTGTAATCATCACAACAATCCCTCGGCGAGGACAACAAAGACGCGGTTGCAGTCAGGAGTGAACCAAGTTACAAGCACCCCATTGGTCACCCTTGTGTGTGCCGGAGAAGAGTTCATCACGGTGGTAATTCAAAGCAAATGTTACAACATGATTTGCGTTGTTACAAATTGATGTGATAACTAGTTGGTTTTTAAACTGTACAGATATAAAGCGCTGTTTTGTTTCGCTATTTTCAGTAGAACACTTTGATTTTTTGCACTTGTAATGCCTCGAACGGAGCTCAGAGTGTATACATCCAGACACCACAAACTACTTCAAGCCGGTTAGAGTGCACCTTCAACCGGGCAGCGTCACGGGTGAAGTCCGCCGCCTCCTGCGCGCGGGGGTGGGGGGGACTCCTGTATGCCGGCGCGTCCCTACGGGTAGAGCAGGCTACTTACTTGGGGTTGGTCCGGTTCCAGTAGACGGCGTAGCGGTCGGACACCACCTTGGAAGCCGGGTCCTGGCCGTACACGCACATCCCAATGATGAGGATGAGGAGGAGGATCATTTCCACCTGCGGCATATTTGCTCTTCAACTCCGATGAAGCTAAATCGATTACAGTCCCTCCTGGCTCGGGTGTAAAGGTTCTGATGGATGTGTTGGTGAAACGCTGTGCTCGTGAAGGGATGAGAGACCACTTCTTTCCGCACAGATGTAGCTCCGTCCTTTTTATAGTTTATAATAAAACTAAATTTCAGGTCTCTTCTTCTAAAAAAAAGCGATTTCTTGATCAGATCGCGTTTTAACACTCAGATCGTTTACTCTGCACTGAACGCTCACGCTTCACTCGCTTGAATTAATAAAAAACAAAAACAACAGTTCTTCTGAAACTAGTGAATAGTCAGTGAAAATCCGCAATAATTCTGCCTGTGCCACGAACAATCTTCCTCCGACTCAACTCCGCTCCGCGCAGGGGACAGTTTCTCCAACTCGCGCCGAATTTCCCAGAGAGGAGGCAACGCTGCGTGCGCAGAGTAAAAATGTAAAGAGCGGAGAATAAACGGTGAAGAGATACGGAGAGCAGAAATGCGGTCCGCGTGCCGTCGCTGTCTCCGGCTGGAGATCTCACCTCCCGTCCACTGTGGATCGCCAAGGGGCCGAGAAGAAGTAGAAGACTCAGACCAGCAGCTTCAGCTCCGGCCGGACCCGCAGCTGCCCGAGCGCTCCTGCCCCGCGGTAAATCAGAGCTCTCCGCCGCGCGCACACGCACACAGTCTCCGGGTTAAGTGTCACCTGACGAGAGCGCACGAGAGACGGTGTTACCGACCTGGAGGCTCCGAACCAAGTCAGCAGCGTTGTGGCTCCTGCGGCCATGCTCTCCCGGACCAACCCCCCTCTTCCAGCGCCTCCACCCCCCAATCTCGCTCTCTCTCTCTCTCTCTCTCTTTCTCTCTCTCTCTCCCCTCCTCCCTCCTACTGTGCCAGCCGGGGCACACTGCAAAAAGTGTTCGTCTTGGCGATGGGGGCGTCGAGTCTTGAAAATTGTGGAATCATCTGGAGCTGGTTCCCTCAGGGGGAACGGAGACAAATGATAAACGGGTTCATCGGCTCTGCCTTGTTTCCGATTTGGGAGGCTTCGCCTTGTCACGGGTGTCAGAAAATCACCCCGGGGCAGGCCAGTCCACCTCGAAGGGACAACAAAATTTCGCCAGTGCCCGCGCAGAGCGTCCGTGCTCGCCCACTGCGCCGACGCGCTGTCACACTCAACTTTTCCACGCGGGACGTTGAGCGCGGTCGATGCAGCGCCGTTTGCTGTTGCTGGTATTTCTTGCAGTGTACAGTTTCACGGTTTTTGCACAGTCCTCATTGGCCGGGATTTTGAGTGACGGGCGTCTCGCTTACAAAAACAACACCCCTCCTCCTGGGGGGTATCTGTGCTTCCCAGGCCGGCAGACAGATCCCACGTCATTTCATAAACATGCTGCATAACAAGCCCCTCTTTCAGCGATTAAGCTTTGTTTCAGTAAATGGTCATAAATCGCAATCTGTCCAAATTGAACGTTGTAACATGTGTCCAGTTAGAATTCCCATAAAGTTGTTTTTATTCAATGTTCCATAACCAAATTGTTTTCCATGCAAATGAATGCAGTTTATGAATTTACGAACATTAATTATATTGTCAGCAAACTCATTACTCCCTCATTGTTCTTCTTGCCTCAAACAGGCTTCAGCTGGTTTCAAGACAGTGTTTCTAACTGGCAAAATTGCCCTGATACCAGTATGTATGGCAAGTATCTCAGCTGGCAGAGGTTTCACTTGTTTTGGGGAAAACAACCTTTCCAATCTGCACTAAATGACTTAACAATAGCCACACGTTTTATTGTCAACGCAGCAAAGAAAAAAACAGCTTTCGTATTCTCAGCATTTTTATTGGCCACAGACATTGTAAAACTTTGTCTCCTGCAGGTTTCAGGGCTGTAGATCTGCAGTGTGCCCTGCAGTTGTGTGGGTTCATGACTCACTGCGCCACATGGTGGTGTTCATGGGAAAACCATCAAGAGTTGTCTGAGGATCCCCAGTGTGTCTTTTGCAGGAATTCAATACTCTGCTCATTAAAGAAGAGGCAGTTTTAAATGTTCCTCTCCTGGGTGGCAGAAAAAGGAATATAAAGTATTTAGACTACATAAACATCACCAGGTGGAGGGTGGAGATTGTCCATTAGTGAGTCAGTGCAGAGACACACGGAGCTCAGCCTGGTAGCTCAACTAATCCTCCTCATAACAACAGTACCACTGAGGAAGCTGGTCTGGGCTCAACAGGAGGACTGTAAACTTAACTGAGACACTGAACAGTCTCCTCAGACGGTGGCTTCTGTGCACAGACAGCCTGATTTATTCCACCCGAGCCGGCTCCATGAACTCCATCTTGCCTGGTTCAGAGTTCCTCTCCATCTGTTTGGCCCAATACTCACTTTAAAACAGTTTGGCCTCTCACAGCACGAAATGAAATAGCTTTTATAAAAGCAACAGCTGAAGGGACGAGTAGGAATACTTTTCCACATGATGAGGTTTTTTTTTATTTTACCAGGATAAAAGCTCTGGGGTGAGTATCTGCAAAATGAAGTGAAATAGAAAGGGCATTGGGTTGATATCACGCCCAATGCTTTATATACAGTGAGCAGCCCCAACATTATATCCAGTTACCAGTTCTAATGTTGTGGCTCATCGGTGTATATCACATCAGGTGCTTTATTGATTGTGACCATGCAGCACAGTGGCTAAGAGGTCCACCCTTGTGTTTTGGTTTAAGAAAACTTCAGCAGGACCTTTATAGTTCAAATGTGCCTCTTATCTTAATGTAACCATTGCACGTTCAGGCTATTTAGCTGCTACATGTTCTCTAACTTTTCCTGGAGTTTGGTTCTGGGCAAGTAGTGTATATCGAGTTCATCATAGCTTGATTCATTGTTACTATGAAAAAAAGGGCCTCATAGGGTTTAATAGATCCACAAATGTGTTCTGGTGGAAGATTTTGTGAAAAAGTATTTGTTTACAAGAAAAGCTGAGGGATGTTTCATAAAGCTGGGCCAGAGAAGCAGGGTGTATTGTGAAAGCATTAACAAACTGAACCAGGACTCAGCAGTTTCATGAAGCCAGGTTAGCTGACGAGACCAGGGGACGTCAGGTCTGGTTCCTTTCATGACTTTGAAAGACAGGCCTGAAACAGTAGTTTTTTAGAAACTAAAGTTCTCGATCAGTTGTATTATGCTACTTTGTCAACATAACAACCTCCATATGATGGTTGTACTGTTTATAATAACTTCAGACTGGCTGTGCCCCCTTCATATTTTAAATAACCTTTTTCTTTAATTGTATTTAGGTGACAGAAATCAATGATACAATAAACAGGTCAAATAGGAACCTTTAGGTAGGAACTTTGGGGAAAACACCATCCTTTAGTCTGACAGAATGACTGTAACACTGGTTAATCCTGAGGTGAGACTAAGCCTGAAAACTAACCTGACCAGGACTAGACTAGTCTGGAGGGACATGTGTCCATGATGTCTTATTTAAACCTCCTTTATGAAACAGAGCTTCCTGAAAATAAGCCTGACCTATTGAAATAAACCTGGTTGTCCAGCAACCCCCCCCCTCTGTACCTTTAAGTGCCCTGTCCATACCATCTAAAAAGAGATGTAAATCATGGAGCTGTACACACGAGTCCTCAGATCACTGGTGAGCAAGCTGAACCCAAACTCCACAGCATCACACTCATCTTCCAGTGGGCTATTTTAAAGTAAATCCACCCCACACTGTGTTTGCTTGGGTGTCGTGGTGACGTGTGTGCATGCATGCACATGTGTGTCCTGTAAACGTATTTATGTGTATATACAACCCTGCAGGTCTGAATGTTTTACATGTGTGTTTGTGAGTGCACGCTTCTTTAGTGGATTTGTGTGTGTGTGTGTGTGTGTGTGTGTGTGTGTGTGTGTGTGTGTGTGTGTGTGTGCGTGTCAGGCTGATCATCCACCCCGCCCAGGCAGACTAATCCATGAGCTATAATCACCTCATCTCACCAGCTAAAGTGCCTGTCCTACTTCATTTATGCCTGATGTATGTCTATGTCCCCCAAGACAATGGAGTCGTTATAAATTAGGGTCAGGGGGGCTGCCAGCACAACACACAACGGTGCATTCTAATGTATCGCATGGCCTTATGAGTTCACTGTCACAAAGATGGAGGAATGAGAGTCTATATGTATATCACACACAGTTATACCACAGGACGTGGAAGAACACACGAGCAGAGCGTAGGCAGCAACAAGACCTGCAGATTGTTCCGATTTTTTTTTCCTGTTGTTTATGAATGCAGTCTGTAATAAAGCAGCACCATCAAAGTGCCACTGAGTGTTTATGTTGTGACACAGGCACTACAACCCTTCAGTCCTCTTCCATTAGCAGTTGGTAAACAGACTGTAATGATGTTCAGCTCTGCAAAGAAGAATCCATTTCAATATTCCTATCTTGTACTCAGAGCAAAACGCAAGTTAGATATCTGATGTAACCATTCGAGTTGTTTATATTTTATTGATTAATTTGAGTTTTGTCGAGATTTTAGTAAAGATCTTTTAGTGTTACATATACTAAGTCCCACTTGGTATCAATGTGATGTCTAGAGATTATTTTTTGTCCAAAGACCAAATACGACTTACTGCAGGTCCATGTGGGGAATCAAGAGATCACATTATTGAAATAGAATAGAGGATGATTGGAGTCAAGTGGCAAAAAAAGGAACTGTAATAGATCCAAGAATACCTCTCAAAATACATCATACTTGAGTACTTTTGTCTAAATCTGTTTTTTTTTTACTCAGAAATATTTCAGTATATTTTAGTAAGTGTACCATAATTATGTGGAAGCTTATTTTTGTTACTTTGACTAGACACATTTTTTTCTCAATTTAAAATTATGTCTTAATGTCAGATTTTTAGTTTATTCTCTGACTGTTTTCTCAGAATGTTTGTATTAATTTTATAACTGAACTGACGCGTTTAATTAAAATGGGCCCCACAGAATAATAAATACCAACTAGTCCTCCAACTTAAATGACAAAATTCGTCATTTATCCATTCCCTTTAGAATGCGATAGAAGGGTTTTCTGATCTGACGCCCATATCGACAGGATGACATCATTTGTGTGAGCCTCTGCACACGGTGCCATTCAGAATGTCAGTTTCGGAAAGTGACAGAAATTGTCTAATGTAGCTTGCCCATTTCTGACACCTGAAAGATGTGGAGGGAGGGGGTTGCAGAGGAAGCACACTGATGCCTTTAGTCTCACAGCATGTCTCACCCAATCTCCTAAATGAGACATTTAATTTACAACTAAAGAATGGTTCACATTTATATGCTTCTGTTCAAGGAAACTCAAAGCATCTGGTTAAGTTAGGGAAAGGTTGTTGTCCTGATTAAAAAACTTGGCTCGTTTAAAAAGTTAGTGCTGACTTGATGAACGAGACATGACACGTTCAATATTTAACCAAAACCACCATCTTTCTCCAACCAAAGTGTTCTTGTAGCCGAAACCAAATCACTTGCACTTCACCCCAGTGTCTGGCAATAAAGTCCTGTGCTCCATACACCCACCATCCAGGGAACATTAATGCTGTCTGGGGTTTTTTCATCACTTGTTATGATATTGCAAACACCTAGTGAGCAAAGCAATGTGTTGATTCATTGTCACGTTCTTCCATTCTGAAAAAAAGCATGAGCAAACTGTAATACATGTGAATTCATGTATTACATTAACTCATTTTAGTATACAGCCATTATGAGCATTTTTGTACCTACATCTTCGCATTTGCATTTATAAATGTAACATTACTGAAAGCTCATAGAGGTTGCTGGCTATGTAGCATTTGTACTTATCCTGTAAAAAAATATTTAAAAAAATCATTTCAAGTCATATCTATACAGTATCGTGAATATAGCTTAAGTGTCGAGGTTAAAGTAAAGTTACAACTGCTCTGGTTAAGTTTCTATAGGCCAATATTTTTGGTGCATATCAGATGCAGAAATTGCAATCAGTTTCTTTCAAATTTAATTTCTGCAGAGATCAGGCTGGGCTGATATTTCAATTTCTCATTGAAAACCAATCGAAGCTTGTTCTGCTTCTTCTCTCTTGCTCAAAGCCGAGAGTGTGTTTTAGTTAACTGTCTGAACTACACATTAATGCCTAGTAGTGGTTATGGTAAGTTAACACTCTACAAGCCCTGCTCTGCTAGTTTTCGAAGGATTATTTGGGTAAAAAAAAGTCAGGTCATGTACTGTTATACATACATGGAATAAATTGTTCATTAGATACAGGCTGATGAGTCATGTACTTCCCTTTCTGTCTATCACTTTTACTATCGCTGTCCATTTGGCTTCATTTAACTTCCTCCTCTTTTCTTCATTTCCAACTGCTTGTAATGCTATCACCAGCCCCTCATGGAAAAGTAAATGTTTATCTCTCCCCCAAGGGAGTGGTTTATTCCTCTGTTTCTCCTTCTTCATCGCTTTGTCTAAAACTCCAGAGTGAACCTTCCCAGCTGGCCTTATATACAGCCCTGTACAGGACGTACGTGAGGTTAGAAGAAGAATAGCCTCTATTAAAAGATTGGGCCACGATGAAAAATATACAAATTAAAGTGAAATACGAGCTGAGAAAGACGGGGTGTGAGGAATATGCATGATGAAAATCAGACTCGGATGCAGGGAGACGTGGGAGGTCTCAATTATTCCTGTCGAATCTGCACTTGTAGGTCTGTGTGTGGCACCTGGTTGAACTCTTTTTGTATACATGACCTCTGCAAACACAAATACACAAGCTCACACTTGCACACAAAAGCCTGAGATTGTGTGTAAGTTCACACAAACACAGGAGCGTGCACACACACACACACACACACACACACACACACACACACACACACACACACACACACACACACACACACACTTTGTGTGTTTTTATGGAGAAAAACTCCTCTCCATCCATGTTTTCATAGTGATGTTTCCCTGCATGTAGGTAAGTAATGTCTGTGACCCATGGAGCCTGCCCTGCTTAAAGTCATTCAAACTGAGGGCTGCTGACACCGGAATGTTAGCTATGTTGGTGGGGGGATGTTCTCACCAAATTTGTACATTTATACCAGTGGCGTGCACAGAGGGTGGTGGCAGGGTGAAGTACCCCTTTTTTGAAGCCTTTATATTCCATAGCATATGTCTTTGTCCTAATGGGACAGTTGCACGTTTCATTTTTGCTCTATTTTCACAACAAAATTGTACTTGGGTGGCCCAAATGCCTCTCTTATTCACTACAGAACACCTTTGCTCTACCATATTGCCCCCCAAGTGCCTTTTAATTTGGCCAAAGCATCCATAGTTGATCCAAATACCCCTGTGATAAACAAAAGTGCCTTGTAGTGCACCAAGTGCCACAGTTTCCTTCCAGCAAATCCAAATCCCCCTCAATCCAAGTCTCCCTGTGGTCAATCAGATTGCACTTATAGTTAACCAAAGTGGCCCTCTGGTTACCCAAAGTACCTCAACCAAAGTGCTCTTCTGATTGACCCAAGTAAACAGATCACGTCCCTTTAGCTGACTAAAGTGCCTTACGGTCAGCACAAATTTCTCCTATGGTTGACTGATATCCCCCAAAGTGCTGATTGAATTAAGTGCCCAAGTTGTCAGCCACAGTGTCTGGATGTGCCCCTGTGCCCTGTCAACCCAAATGCCCCTGTGGTGGACTAAAGTTTCCTTCTGGTCAACCAACATGTCCCTCTGGTCAACCAATATGGTCATGTACTTGACCAAAGTCCCCCCAAGTGCCCTTCTTGTTGGCTCTAATTCCCTTCTGATGAAATAACATGCCTTAACGCACCCATCTGGATGAATTAAATGCCCCTGTGGTCAACATCTGGTCAATCAAAGTGTTTTTCTGGTCAGCCCAAATGCCCTTTGGTCAACTCAAGTACACCTCTGGTCAACCAAAGTGCACCAACAGCTGTACCAAGTCCTCTGCTGGTCAAAGTTGCCTCAATTGACCCTCTCTTCAACCAAATTGATCTTCTAATCAGCCCAAGCAAGCGCGCCTTTGGCTAACAAAATTGCCCCAAGTGCCCCTTCTAGTCAATCCAAGTGCCATGCTGGTAAAACCAACATGCATCTCTGGTCAACCAAAGTGCTTGCGTGGTTGACTAAAGTGCCTCAAAACACCCATCTTGGTCATCTCAAATGCCTCTCTGGTCAACCACCATGCAACCAGTGCCCCTCTGGGTGAATAATGTGCCCCTCCTGTCAACCTCTAGTTGATTAAAGTACCCTTTATAGTCAGTCCAAATGCCCTCTGGCCAACTCATGTGACCCCGTGGTCAACCAAGTTGTCCTTTTAGTGAGCCCAAGCTCCCCTGTGGTCAAGGCAAGTGCCCTCCTGATCAGCCCTCGCAACCCCTTGTGGTCAGTTTAAATGCTCCTCTCTCAACCAAATTGTGCCAAAGTGAAGCTCTGGTCGAACAAGTTGCCCTTCCAGTCAGTTCAAGTGCTCCTGTGGTCGAGCCAAGTACCTCTTTGGTCAGCCCGAGTTAACCTTTTAGTCAGTCCAAGCTTCCCTCTGGTTTCCCTCTGAGCATCCCTGGTAAACCCAAGTGCCCTCTAGTCTGCACTTTGGCAGGCTTTCTCAAAGGCCTTTTTGTGTGGCAATGGGCAAAAAAATGAGTAAAGAGAGGTGTCCCTTTATTATTCCCCCCCTTGGACCTCAGGGAATCTGTGCACGGCACTGATTCATACAGTTCATGGGGAGGTTAACAGAGCTGACCCAGGATCAGATCCCTGTAGCCTAAATTGAAAGCCAGGAGGAGACGCAGCTTTGGGTGACCGCCCTAAAGACTAAATGAGAGGGTGTCATCCAAGTCAAAGCCCAGTCTGCCTTAGGGAGTCACACACTGTGGAGCTGTAGATCCAGAGCTCATCTACTCATTGATTCATTGATCGGGACTGTTGCCCTTTCAATCAATCCGCTCAATCCCATTCTCATAACACAGTCTCGTCAGCCTGAAATTCGCTTATATCTAAAACCGCAGGAGTCGAGATTTGATCCGGGGAGAGGAATAAAGACAGAATGGAAAACTGCTTGAGAGATTAAAATATACAGAGTCCTAGTTTATCCTGGAGTCCAGGTTTTAGCCCCTCTTCAAAAACAGGAAAAACACTCAGTACAGCATGTGGGACTTGTAAACACAAGCTGAAATAATCTTGGCAAGAAATGACCTTTAGAAGTAGCTCTTCAGTTAATCTCTATCAAAGTGATTAATCATATATGCAGCACTCACACCTTTTAATTCATTGCATGAAACGGTCTGGAAATTAGTTTAGCCAGCTTTTGTTTATTAGCCTTTGATCTGCGACATTTTAAGCTGAATTGGGTACTCAATCATAACCGGACATTGGGCAGCCATGAATCGGAGTGGTTGAGCAAAATCGCTCCAAGCACAGTAAAATTGATCTAAAGCTAATGATCGAAAGGACTCATCAGCTCATGTTTCCCTGTGGGATGAATGAGGCGGGGGGATCAGGCTTTGGCAGATCAAGATCTCGACCTGACTGGGTCCTGGAAGAGGGGGGGACTATGGCAGGGCAGGAGAGTATACATTGTCTGGCTCCGCTTCCGACAGATATCTGATCCCCCTCTGGGAAGGTCTGTGTGAAAAGGAAACAGACACTTTTCAATAAAGCTGTTGGCCTTTAACATAGGTTTTGAAAATAAATTACTTGTGCTGAGGTCAGCTTTAGGAAGAGCCCCCAAAATCAAAATAGAAATATCTAATAATTTGAGAAGCAATTTCAGGGTAGAGCATGCAAAAACACTCAATAACACAAATAAACTACTGACTTTTGTGTGTTGATGTAAGTATATGATATTGTTATTATAAATGGCATAAGATTTAACCATAACCTGGCCAGCCATTGGGAAACCAACTGATCTTCCCTACAATACTTGCTCTAGGGCTTATTTTTCAGTATCAGTTCATCTCACTATTACTTTCGCCATTAACCATTTCTTCTATAAAAGATTAAAAAAAAAATAATTACAAAATTGTGGAAAAAGAACAGTCAGGGTTTTTTTTGAAGTCGGCTTGCTTGCTTTAACAGTCCAAAACCCCAAACTGGTAAGAAAAACAGAAAATATTGACATTTGACAATTTTTGTCATTTTTGCTTAAAAAAGACGCAAACAAGTATATAGCAAATGTATTGCCAATTACTTTTCTGTACAGCAGCTAATCGATTAACTGACTAATTGTTCCAACTCTCATTCATACCAAGACATAAGCAAATAATATAACATTAAGTATGTGAACCAGTAATTCAGGGTCAAGATTTTTTTGACATGCATTTAGTTGTAATGTGTCTTCAGAAAAATGTTTAAAACACAGAAACTTTGCATACTGAATCTGAGCCATATCCTTAAGGATTCCTGGTGAAAAATTGTATTACAAAATAAAATGCATCTTAAATGGAATTATACTTTTCATATAAATGATGATAGGTTCAAGCATCACAGTGGGAAAAAGCCTAATAGTGAGACATGTCAAAACATACTTTAAAATTGTATCTGTTAACCAAAAATTTAGGCTCAAGTAGTTTTCAGACTGAATTTTTTGTATGTTTTATTCAGTGATTCTTACAAAACACCTGCTTTGCATGGAAATTCACACGATAAAATACACCCCAGTTTTGCCCACATTTGGGAAATTTTAGTCTGGGGCTGTTTTAAATCGTTTGGGCCTCTTAGTTACAACAAAGGGAAATCTTAATGCTATAGTATGCAGTGTCAACATGAAAGAGCCCCCATTTACAAAGCTAGGTCCATAAAGAATTAGACTGGCCTGCACAGAGCCCTGACCTGAAACCCTTTGGGATGAACTGGAACACAAACTGAAAGCCAGGCCTTATCACCCAGCAGCAGTGAACAACCTCACCAAGGGACTTGGAGCTTAATGGAACCAAATCCCTGCAGCCAGGATCCAAAATGTGGTGGAAAACCTTCCCAGAAGAGTGGAGCTTGTTATAGTAATATATAAATGCCTGTGGTTTTGGAATGCTATTGTATGTGGGCGTAAAATTTAGTGTCCACATGCTTTCAGCCATGTAGTGTAAAATGCAGCCCTCAAGTAGTGCTGTGTTTCACCTACAGTAAGGAGAAAACAGTGTCAAGAACAGGGACACTCTCACAAGCTGATGCTGGAGCTGTAGAATCACATCACAATCTACTGAATGATGTCAGGAGCCCAGTCTCATACAGCACTATAAATGCTGCAAGCTCTCGTCAAAAAGAAGCTGACCAATAAGGATCGAGCTGGTCCTGAACAGCAGCTGGCAGTATCATGTACACACATTGCATGTTGCCTTAGGGGAAAGTACACAAGTAATTTTCAAAAAAAATTCTTATGTAGTTCATTATTACATAAAGCTGCACCCTAATGTGGATTGAAACAGGATTTAATCAAATCCAAGAAGCGCCAAATATGAGCTGTATATCTTTGGCTCTCAAAGTTTGGCTCAACAACAAGAATTCCTGCCCAGCATCCTGCGTGCAACCAGACCATCATGAAACTGTCAAACGCCTAACGGGAACCAGCTGACAGGTGTAGCGACGGTGGCATTTCAGCACCTGGTGAGAGATGTGGTAACACCAGTATGTGGGCGACACAGATGATGTCATTCCAAAGATCACCTGAAAGCCGCCCTCAAGATTTACTGACATTTCTCTGCTCTGTGGAAAAATAAATTCATTTGTGGCAGGTGGTATGTTGAGATACAGCTTGTGCCCACACGTCATACAAAAACACAGCCCCATAGTGTTCTGTGCATAAAATTGACAAATATGCGGTGTATATCTCATATCTGATGGTTCTTGGATCCCTAAAAGAATTTTAAAATTAACATCATTCGTCATCTTGTGCTTAACTTGCAGCTCAAGTTATCCCCTGGACTAAACTTTTACTTTAACTTTATACTTTAATAGTGCTTTTTCCAATGGAAATTATCTCTTCTTAGGACAAAACTTTTGATATAGTGGCATACCGTATTTAAACATCCCCTCACTGAGCTAAATCCAACTAACTTGTAGATGTTATTACACCGCAGCTACTTCACAGCTCTCTGCTTCTCCTAATTAGCAGACAGCCTGTGGAGAGGTGTGGGGCTGAGGTGACTCTGCATTGGCTGTGGCTCTGTAATGATGGATCACGGGCATCTCTGCCAGCCCAGCAGAGTGGCACAGCCAGGACTGAGCGGAGAGAGAGCTGCAAAATATCTGCATGGTAGCCACCGATTCTATCTTGTAGTGAGTCAAGGAATCCATATTGCTATCCTGGGGAGTTTTTAAAAAAATCGGAATACGAGAAACAATACAACAATGCAAGATATTATTGTTTCCGAATAAAATAATTTTGATTTAAGAATTGCGTATATCGGCACTTAACACGAATGTCCTTCAGCTTTACAAATAAACATGGTTTTTACATGAATCATTTCAAACCCTTGTCTCTAAGTCCGACCAAAAGTGAACACAGATTGTAGCTACCTGGAACTGCTACTATGCTGCCCTGCATATTGATCCACACACGCCAGCGCGTTTACATGTGTGAGGCCGACTTTCACTGATGTTGCACCGTCTTCTGAGGAAACTGAGGATCACTTCTAGGAAAAAGCTAAAAGCAATCATGCAGATCATGCCATGGATTATTACGAGGACAAGTCAATTTACTGTGGTGGGTGATCATATTTATTTGAACCACAGTAAACAGACGAGGAGGAAAAACAAAATAGCTGAAAGGTAACAGGACCGCCCTGAAAAACAACGTAACTTCCAAATCTGGTGGTGCTCCTGTCACTGCTCTCCACAACTGATTGAGAAGGAAAACTTGCTTCAGAGAGTGGGAAATGTTGATATTAATTACAGCAGTGTATCTACAAGGAAATATTTTTTTTGCAGCTCTCATCAACATTGTCGTGCTTCAGACTTTTATTTTACCTCCCAAAAACTGACTGAAGAACAGACTGACTGGCTTGACGAAGGCTCAGTTCTCCTTATGGTGAGAGATGCAATTACAAATCGTAAAACGCTATGTGAGGGATTACAGTATGTGCGTCTCACCAGGAATAAACACTAAGATTTGGTTCTATTCCTGGACCCACTATGAGCTGAAATTATATGGAAACAGAGAGCAATAGTCACATTTGTGTTGGATAATTTGCCCCAAGTTAAAAAATAAAAATAAATAATCCCAAAATAAAAAGATTGTGACATCTAAGGGCAGCGTTACGAAATGATTCATGTAAAAAACGTGTTTATTTGGAAAGCTGTAGGTTGTAGCCGCTAGTTGCCCCCGATTTATGTTGCTTTGCATGAGTCCCCGTTTCCCTGAATCTCTACAATGGAGGTGGCGAATGCAAAGTCAACACGACCCAGAGCCACAATAGCCACATTTATGGGAAATACACAAGGTTGAAAAATACCGGAATCATCTTTTAAAGTTTAATATGAGTAATGATGAGTGATTTGACAAATTCTTGTCTTCTTGTAACAAGTACAATGTTGCATACAGTCAGTTTTTGCAGTACTCTGCTAAAAATTGTCCTTTTCATGATCAAATACTCACCACTGATCTGTGTGGTCAGTGTGTTTGAAATACTCATGCATGGATGTTTAAACTTACAATGTTTTTCCCCTTTATATGTGTAGTACACCAGTATTTGTGGCAGGGTATAATGTAGAGTTTACTTTGGTTTTTTATCCATTAATTATCAATACGTATCAATATGTACAATAGTTTTTCAAATGTCCCACGCAATCAAAATAACCGAGGACATGTGGGCACCTATCATCCTGTCAGACAGACCCCTGGAGACCAGAGACCATTTCCACTATAGAACTGGTAACTGGAGGTCGATCTAAATCTGGAAGTTCAGAATTTAGGATCTCTCATTTGTGGACCTGTTTTGATCAAAGCATCAGATTACAAAATCTTAGTGTTGGCCTTGTACAACTACAAACTTTCAAACTGACACATTGTATGTTGGCTCCTCTGGATTTGGTCATTTTCTATTATGTAATGTAATGCACTAAGCGCCCTAATCAGTATCTGAGCCCTAGTAGGACTACTTTTCAATTAATTCAATAATGGGTGAAACCGAATCTAAGTATTGTGAGATTTGTATTCCTGTAGTATATGAAGGCCCTTACTCACCCTGTGATCCGTGCCAAGCGTAATATAGTTTTCGGAGGCAAAAATGGCATCAGCAGGCAGAGACAGAGCTTACTGCCAGGACAGTGGCAGTCACCTAGGGGCCCCAACAGCCAAGGGCCACTAAAAGCGATGTATATACTGAAGTTTTTTCTCAAAGTTATGCTTCCAAATATTTCATTAAAAATAAAAATTTCCTGTTAAGAAAAAAGGCAGATGATTCCAGCTCACTGTACACCTGTGAGGGGCCTGTAAAGGCAGACTGATGTGGCAGCTGACGGCAAAGCTTCTCTTTAACAGTTTTCACAACAAAAATGAAACACATTTATCTGAGCGAGAGAAAAGATATAAGAAAGGAGGAAATCAAGAAGCGAATTACCAAACTCCCAAAGGAAATCTGTTTTGAGTCTCTCCAGGCGACTATGCTGGAAAGAAGAAAAAAACATTAAAAAAAAAAACTGCCTGTGCAAAGATGTGATACAGGTAGGTGGGATTGCGAAAACAAATGAGCTTAGAAAAGAGGAATAATAGAAGGTAAGAAAGCCCAAGTAACTATTGTGTTTGCCTCAGGCCTCCAAAACATAAAGTTAGCTCCTATCAGTAGGGCAAACTGAAGGCCAGAAAAACTGTTTGAATAAGCGCCCGAGTCCCTTTTCCATAAAAGTTGTGACAGCAGTCTGAAATTAATGCCATCCATTAACATAAAAGCCACAGCAGGGAAAGTTTAGCCATGAAAAGAGAGAGGTAGGCTATGGTATAATCCATGTCTTATTCTGCCTTATTAAGGCATACTGTAATAAACACTGTAATAAGTTTGTCTCTAAATTATCATCACTGATCTACAAAGAAAATAAAATCACTTTAATAAACCATGACAGATAAGGGGGTCTAATGCAAAGCTACGTCACCAAAATATCTGGATTTGTATCTGTATTCAGATTTTAATGGAGGTTGCTGGAAATGTTCTGGTGTGTTTCGTTTTCTGAATTAAATTGTTTTCTATTGCCATTTATACTCTTCATACACATATCTGTGTGTTTACCTGCCACGTGCCTGAATCAATCGAACATGATTTGTATTCAAACCTCACCTTCAAAAAAAGAAAAACCTTAAGTCTAAACTGAGTCTGATGATGATTTTTCTTTAAACACGGAATGTTGAGTATATAATGAAAGGAGACCCAGATGAATGTAAAGTTAGTCTGAAATGTGTATGATGAAAAATGAGAAATATATTGACAAAAATCTGAAAAGCTCCCTTGGTTCATTAGCATGCATTCTGACACAGTCCCTAACTCAGACCCTTAGTTTCCTGCCTTTTTTTTGTAGGACCTTTTTTTTAGCACTTTTTGCTTTTATTGGACAATCAGTGAGGAGACAGTCACGAAACAAGAGCAGAGAGAGGAGCGTATGACATGCAACACAGGTCCCGTGCCAGAATCGAACTGTGGACATTGCGGTTATGTGGCATGCTTTGTAACCAAGGCGCTCCTTTCGGGCTCTGCCTTCTTTCAAGTGACACTCTGTCAGTTAGTTGAGGATTAATGTACCTTAATATCTGAGTATTAAACTTAAGAAATACTGAACAGTATACAGTACTTCTGTGTTTTTCATCTCTAACCTATTTGTTTACATTTTGGCACATCTGTATCATGAAAAACGGATTTATGGACATCTATGCTTGATGGACACTAGAGATCCTGACACAACTGGAAAGAGTGAATTCCACTGTTTGTAGTTAGATGATGTCTGTGTGTTTCGATTTGACTAAGTTATGAATCTGAGTGAAATAGTGGGATGTCAGTGGTATATTGTGTCGGTCTGGGGGGACGAGCATTTCGAAAAATGTGAATGCTTTTGTCTGTTCAGAGCACCTTATCTGTGCATATATAAAGTATTTATAGTCATTTACCCCCCTAGGACACACTGTTAATGGGCCATACCAGTTGTTGTAGTCTTGTCA
Source organism: Xiphias gladius (assembly GCF_016859285.1). Classification (NCBI taxonomy): domain Eukaryota; kingdom Metazoa; phylum Chordata; class Actinopteri; order Istiophoriformes; family Xiphiidae; genus Xiphias; species Xiphias gladius. The sequence continues at coordinate 4,982,989 of NC_053419.1, forward strand.
GACTAGGTTAGAAAATAATCCACGGTCCCATTTTCAATCCACAATAATAATCAGGCCAGTTGATAAATCCAATAAATGATGAAACTGATGGGATTGTATCAGGGAATTCATTGTGAGAAGGCGGGTGAGCATCCCTCCCACGCTCAATGGTCATTAAGTCTCCAACAGCAAAATGATCTTTACTTTTCACATCAATACTCCTCCTTGAGATCCAAATGCCAAGGCACAAGCACTCTTTTATTTATTTCCCATATTTTCAGAGGTTTTAGAACACTTTACAAGCAAAAGAGATTTTATATTTATGTATTGCTCAAGAAAGGTCATGCAAACCAGAGGAGTGGAGGCCCCTGGTGGCAAATCACAGTTTTTTTCCAACTTTTGCTCAAGGACACTTCAACAGCGAGTGATACATTGACTGCTGTAAAGATGAAATGTGTGATTTCCAAGTCACAGGATGCCCTCAGTAGCTATCAGATCACCCTGCTGTCGCAAACAGACACCTTGGTCTCATTCATGGTCTTTATTTCCGTGCACAGAGCCTCATCTCTCACCAGTCTCCTTGAAGACAGATTTAGCCTCCAAAGGTGATGTATTTGTTTAGTTAATCTCCCTTACAATCCTGATAGCCCTCGCTGGTGAATTGTCAGCAAGGATTATGGGTGAATCTGTGAGGGGCTGCTTGGACTGAAAGCAGGGGTCACATTTTTGAGGAGGAGGTGGTCTCTCCACTATAATCTTGGTGATTCTATCTTTCATGCTTCAACTGGACAATTACAATCAAGAATTTAAGACATTTTCACCACCTCTGGTCTCCAAAAAGCAAACGTCTCAAAAAAACATGGTCATCGATCTAAAAATAACATTTTTTTCTGTTACCAGAGAAACCAACACTTTGACATTGACATTTACCTGACAGCAGGAACCCACAAAGTGACTAAAATCCCCTCAGTCCCTGGTTTGTGTCACACAATGGATGCAGCTGAAGTGATTCATACAAGGTTGAATGGGAGCAGCAGTGATAGCTCAAGGTAATCAGCGTTTCACTGACTGAGGTGCCTGGTTATTGTAACCTTGTCATGAAAAAAAAACAAAAGGTTCTCATAATGGGCTGAACTGAGCTGGGTTATAATGAACAGAACTCTAGCTATCCCATTTACAAAGGAAGGTTAGCTCTGTGAAAACAGCGGCGCTGCAACTTTTTTTACATCCACAATGAAAGCTCTTCCTATGGAACGATGAGGACGAGGTCAAGGCACAACCCGGTGGTGATGATCATCATTAAAGCGACGGAATTTAATGATATCTATTGTCACCTTTGTGGAGAGAAAGGACCAAATTAGTCCTATTTCCTGGTTCCTCCACAGCAGTTCTCATAAACTACATCTTGATGTGTGTTACTTGTCTCGTCTATGCATAAGCTGTGGCACCTTCTGTCAGTAACTGGAGGACTCAGCTGTGCCTCCATTATACCTGTTTTCACAGTAAAGAAGCTGTAGTAGGGCTGAATGACTGTTTGTCTTTCTAGTGAAATTTCAAAGAATGTTCAAGCAGCTAAAGAGCAGCACTCTCATCCATATCACAGGCTAGTCCGTCCTATATCAACACACTGTCAGGTTTGACTCAAGTTTGTCATTACTGCCATAACATGCCAACCATGTATAGAAAGTACAAAGTACCAAAGTTAAAATATATATCTTAAAAAAGACATTATGTAATAAATAATCATATGAATAAACAATTTGAAATATATGAACAAACCCACAATTTGTGAGATAATTGAAAAAAACTGAACTCATGATTATTAAATGTTATTTCATCAATAATTTTCATAATAACTGTTAATAAAGTTTCATTTTGTTATAGAGGGTTTGATTTAAAAAAAAAACCCTTTTCAAAAGACTGTTTTGACTGTATTTCATATTGCCATTTTTACTAATGGTTCTTTTATTTCATGTCAACTTTTATGCCACAGTGTCACTTTCCATAGTGACACACATTCAGCACATTGTAGTGTAGTATTATTTTGAATATTAAATCTTGTTTCGAATATTTGTTTAATATATAGAATAACAAAAAAATGTCAAAAAAGCCTACTACAGACACCTAGAACACAAGTTGACACCTACATAGGTCTTGTTTTGTCTGGTCAACAGCCCAAAACCCAAAGATATTCAATTTACAATGACATAAAACAGAGAAAAGCAGAATCCGCACATAGTAGACTAGAACAACGGATTTCTGATTAACAAATTATTTAAAAGCTAAAGTAATTGAAAATTATGATGATGAAAATCATTGGGTCAAAATTGAACCAATCTGGGTCAATACAGCAACAACACAATGATGGGTTAACTTTACCTGGTACCAGACGGTAGAAAACCACTCGAGACAAGGAGTCGTTTAGACCCAGCATTAGTGTTCATTTTCATATTACTGTTGGGTCATTTACCCAGACTAAAATCTGTTATGGTTACACACTATTATGATGTTTTATAGCTATTTTTAAATTTTAAATATCATTATTTGCTACTGATTATTAAGAAAATATGTACTCTTTGCAGTTTTTAATGGTATATGCACATCATTTTGTATAACTGACAATAAATTGTTCGTTCAATAATCTACCTTGCTATTTTCAATGAAGACATTGTATTGTAGTAGAAATATGAAATATGATAGCACCAGTCATTTGTTCAAACGTTTGAAACAACCTATGGTTGGATTTTCCAAGAAGCATGTGAATAATGACTATGAACCTTGACAATGATCTTTCCCAAACCATAACCAAGTAGTTTTAGTAGTCTAAATATTACCCAGAATTTAACCATAGAGGTGGCTGATCGAAAAAGGGTGATATGTATTGTTTTTGTACAGTGACATGGATCATTTTGGAAGGTATGTATGAAGACTTTATGCAACTTTTCAGGAGGTCAAATTTGAAAGAATTATTACATCAAGATAAGATATCATTTTGAATTATTTTTTGGGGCTTGTGGTATTTATCTATAAGACCATCAAAACATTAAATTCATGAAAAATGCAAAATCACCTAAGCTAGATTTCACAGCATTTCATATATATCGGAATAATTATGTCATTTTCTGCAAACATTAAAGCCAGTTCTAAGCAATAGTCTGTCCTTGAGAGTCTATTACAGCAGTGAAACAATAAGCCCTGCTGGGTTAGCAGAGCCATTAGCTTTGTATTGCCTCTGTCTCTTATTGCCTCTTTATGAATATGGTTTGTATTTCATCTGCCAATTTGGTCAATGAATAAAATTACAATAAGCAGTTTCATTGTTTCTCTGCCTCCTGACAAACTGTGATGGAACTCGAGTCTTCTGATCTCCATCAGGATGGGTGGTGGTACATGATCACATGATTTTTTTTCTGTAACATTATGGCTTCATCTTGGTGCGTGTGTGGATGTGGTCATGAATACACACATTCATTGTTTTCTCATGATAATATGACAATTACGTTGTCTTGTGGCTCCTCTGTTATTACATCTGATGGTAACATTGATACTGAAATCTTTCATCACTTGCCCCACTGGAAGTTCAAAGCTCTGTGTCAGCAGCAGCTCGGCACCTACTGGGGGTTCAGCGCCTTGCTACATGACACTTCAGCAGGGTGGATTCTTGGAGGGGTCTGAAATACAGAGGAACAATACCGAGTTTTGGACTGCATTCGAATACCATATGCATTTATTTAGCACTTTTATCCAAATAACTTTTTGTACCGGCGGCAGTAAAGCCATGTCTATGCAGGCTGCAAAGTGAAAGCAGCCGCAGCGACTTCACTTCTCTGTCACTGTTTCCACACAAGATGTGTTCAGATGCAGCACTAAAAAGCCACCTCGGTGTCGGCATTGATTCAAATTTAGCTATTCTGCTACATCACTGAAAAATACAGCTGAAACGTCTCTTATGTAGACACAGCAATAGCAGTTGTTGTTGTAATATCAAGAGAAAGACTCCTTTTGTCAAGGTTTTTTTTTTAATGAGTGTATTACATGTACATGTGTTAAAAGAAAATTTCAATTCAATTCCATGTTATTTATATAGCGCCAAATAATAACAGAGGTGATCTCAGGGCACTTTTCATATACAGCAGGTCTAGACCATAGTTTTTATAGTTATATTTAGCAGAGGTGGTTGGTGTGGATGGCAGCCGTACACCAGAGACCAGAGTTCACATCATGTGGTTTAGGCAACAAAATAAGAAAAATCCAGTGTCCAGTGCTCTTGAAGAAACTGAGAGTTCTTTAGTTGTTCCCTTTGGAATTACTGTATATCCCTGAATATTGTCAGTTCTTGGAACTGTTCTTGGAGTCCTGTGCGTTTATGTCCTGAGATATGGTGATGCTCCAGTCAGTTTGTTGCCGTGCCTTTGCTGATCAGTAGCTTCTGTTTCACACAATCTAGTCGGATCAAAAATGTTGTCAAACACACGTTCCACATTTTTGTAAGTAGGGAGCAGAGACCAGTAAGAGCCTAACCAACTATGACATTAATATAGCCAATTACATAGGCTCTGGTTTGGGAGCACACTCACCTGGGACCTCAACTCAGGAAGTAAAATTTTTCATGTGACCTTTATTTTCACTGGACAGACAGGAAATTCACTTTGAAGTATGCTGGGTGAAAAAGCGCCAGGCCCTGTTCACCCGCAAAACTCGCACACCCCTTGTAACGTCTAAACACCCAGTGTATGTTGTGGCCTGTTAGCAGCTGGTAGAGCCACGAGGCTTAGAGTAAACGGGTAAGTGAATTCCCCTAGAGGCATCAACAAACTGAATATCTAGTTCTCCCTGTATCGTGACAGTGGTGGTTCCACTACAAACATCAGTGGTGGTTATAGTAAAACAACTATTATTATTATTCTTATTTTTATAACTACAGTGCCAATTACTGGTGTGAGTATTAATAGTAGGGGGTTCGTTACTAGCAGTGGTGGTACATACTGTACAAGGGTTTTAATTAGTGTCTTGTTTGCTGCCTGTATGTGGTTGCGTTCAAGAACGAATGCCAGCATGTTTTCACCATCTGGCATTAGCATGTCATCCTATGAGGTTCGGCTTTAATTCAACAAAGTTTAAAAAATAAAAAAGTGACAGTAACAGAGATGAGCCAGCTAATCTGTTTTTGCCTCTGTGACTCCGCAGGTCTCTGTGCTTTTTATTTTGTCACCTTTTCTTCAACCATTTTCCTGTGTAAGGGCGACAGATAAGAGCCTCGTAAATGAAAGATGATGATGATTAAAATAATACGCCTCTTATCGCAGCAGAGAAAGTCTCTCCGCGCCCACTGAAGAGCCTGTTTCAGACGGTCGATATTGCCTCTTTGTTAAAAATGAAAAGTATTGATCGTTTTACCTCAAGCCGCTCAGCTGATTGAGCCTGAGAAAATCTGTATCAGCTGCCAACCCTCACGAGCAGGTCCGAGAATGATAAACCAGAGTTCATCTGAGGGGACCGCATTTCCTGTCAATATTATTTCAGGGAGCAGAGCTGACTCACTTGTCCTGTCCAGTCCTGTAAGTCACACTGATAACAGCTTTATCTTTGAGACGCCTCTGTCCTCAGTCACACCTGGACATCCTCCAGGTTTCAGATAGACCTACGTTGCTCGATGTGTTTGGGAGGCCAGGCGTGACCTCTTGTTTACACTGACACATCCAACCCGTGTCTAAATTGAAGCAAAGGCCACGCCCTCCCAAAGTAATCAGTATGGGAAACAGCCGCAAGCTATCAGAGCCAGCCCAGACGTAGCTTGTCATTGAGCAAAAGGTAACGTGTTGACAGACTGAGGTCTGTGTTCACCAGGACTACAGTCCCTTTCATAAACGCCTGCTCACTGAGCTCACAGCTGGTTGATTAGATTAGTGTGACCTGTAATCGAATGACAGGGTCTGGTGACACACACACACACACAAAGAATGATTTCTGGCCTTCACTCCATATCACAACATCACATGCACATACCATACCACCACACAACACACTCAAATATGTCAGATAAAACTGGAGCATGAACACAAACAAAGACTTCCTTATTGAATACTTCCCACCACTGTGTCCATGTGTGTTTGCTTGAATGTGAGTTAATGAGAAAAGGGGAGACTGAGACAGAGAGGCAGAGATCACCTGCTCCATACTGATGAGGGACATTGATCGCAGAATGCTTCTTTCAGTCTATTAGTGGCTGACCGGCTGGGCCTGAAAAGACCATAAGGTTTACCAACTGATTCTCTTTTCCTTATTCTCAATGTGGATGAAAAAAAAAACCTCCATAAAGGAATAAATAAAATATATATTAGAAAATAGAAAAATTCTAGCCCTGATACAGGTCCATCATGGTACCACTTTATCGCAGTATGAAAAATTACATAAATGAGACAGCTGGTTTAATTAGTATTGCTTCAATGTACGGAATCGTCCAGCTCTGGCTTCTTCCTGAGGAAGAAAGCATTATGCATGCTTTGGTGCAGGAGAGCTTTAAGTTATCATTTTTTCACTACGACTTTTTTTTTTTGTCACCAAACTTGGTTTTGATTGTTTTTTTTTACTGAGAAATTAACAGTTTAGATTAATTAGTTAATCAAAATGTTGCCTACTTGAAAATTCTGAACCTTTGCCTGAAAAGCAGCCAGTCAGCATCCATGGTTATCCCTGGGTAGAACAGTCTTATCTAGGCGAGCAGTTTGGTAATTTACTCCATAACATTTTAAACAAAAGGTATAATTCCTTTTGAATGATAAACTTTAATAATAATTAAAATCTTTTTTATTGGACAGTTTAACATTTCTACCGTTGTGTACTTTTGGATTCTTAAATGTAAAGATCTTGCCACACTACAATAGAAATGAATAAATATTCATACATAAAAACAAACAGCAGCCATGTGATGTATTATATTATGCATGAGTTACATTAGGCCAACAGGGTTAGTTGAAATGTAATTATCAGAACTGGTGATAACAGCAAGAACACTGGTGACCTGATTGCGAATTGAATGCACTGTGTCATTCTTGTGACTTTGGACTCCAAGGTTCAACTTGCCAGGTTTGAACTACCAAGAATGTGAGTTCTCTGTTCTACTGAAAAGAATTATGCTCTGTATTGACGTTAATAGATAATTCCCCTCTTTGTCAAAATAAATCAGGTTTTTGTTACTTCACATCCGCCTGAAGTCATATTTATTCCGCCTTACAGGTCACTTATGAACCTGGCCTAATGTATTTTCAACATTCTGTCTGTAACCAATTTCCATCAAACAGCCATTCAGGACTGTAATATGTCGTACGTTGGTCCTGGATCAGGACTAAATGAAAACTGCAAAAAAGGCAGAACACCAAACAGACAATAGAAAATAGGTGAGAAGATTTTGGAAAGAAGTTTTGGTTTAGAGGTTCAGCACACAGTGGTCTCATATACTCTTAGATAATATACTCAGATCCAAAGCAGTGAAAGTTGCTTAAATGAAGAATGAACTGAGGCTCACACAGCCTTGAAATAGCACCAAACCATGCATAAAAAAATCTATACAGTAATGAGAGTATTCCAATATATAGAATTAAATCTGCTTAAATAAAATGTTGATACTCCAATTTACTTCAGTTAACTTATCTGTCATGCTCGTTTACACCTTTCTTAACACAAACGGTTGCAAGCACGGGTGCAAGCAAGAAACAGAAGCCAGCCCTTTCAATGAAGATATTCAAGCAAGTACAGTTACCTTGGGTTACCATGTCTGAAGACAAAAGTGTTTATATCTGTTCTGACTATGCACACTTGGAGATGAGGTGAAAAGCCTGCATCATAGCCTTCCCTGGCTGCTACCCACTGCCTTCCCATTCTCTCTCTACTTTAACACCTCCACACCTGGACAATCACTACAAAAAGTGAGCGTGATTGTCACAGAGCTGCAAGGGTTAGTCAATTCATCGATTAATTAGCAAGCATTCTGATCTATTAATTTATCTATTAATCATATCAGTCATTTTTTAAGCACAAAACCCAAATTTGTTTTTGATGGTTCCAAGCTCTCAAGTGTGGGAATGTCCCTGAAAGGCACTGTAGGTAGATACAAACATAAAATTTCAAAATGTACACATAAACATTACTATATTTAGGCAAACCGTTCATTTTCGGAAGGCATGGCACTTTGTTGCATGCTCTCACACCATTTGTTTTTAAGTGGGTTTTTGAAACAGACTCTTAAATGATGACAGAGTGAGCATTAATGCATTTAGTCTGATTAAGTAGGGAAAAGAAAAGGAAGAAGATGATAAGCGAGTGACAGAGCAGTGTTACTGGTGAGAGAGAATGAGGAATGAAAGGAGAAGGAGCAGCAAGAGGTGAGAGAGAGTAAGAAAAGGGCTGAGGGGAAGGGAGTAGGCGGGGAATGAGTATAGAAAATGGATGAGAGAGAGTAGGATAAGGTTAAACAGTGAAAGAGGAGAAGCACTACGAGATGGAAAAGAAAGAGGTTATGCGAAATTTGAGACAGAAAGTGGAGGAGAAATAAAAGCAGGAGGACAAAGACAAGTCAGAGTAAGAAGAGGACAAGGAACACTAGAATGAAAACCAAGAGATAGATGGCAAAAACAAGGTACTCAAGTAGGAGGAGGTGAAGGAGGTAAGAAAAGAAGGATGAGGAGGAGATGACTGAAAAGCAGTAGGAGGAGTATCTGACTGGCACTGAGGCTCCAGGCTGCATCTGCAGGCCTGCCTCCAGGTCATGGAGGCCACAGCTGAATCCGCAGATGTTCTTCAGTCCAGAGGATCCGATGTTGACCTCCTCTCTTAAAGAGCAGGTGATTTATCCTTTAGGCCATAAATCAGTGTGTCTGAACTCCCCTGCACACAGCTCACTCCCCGAACTGTTTACTCTGCAGCCCCAACTATCCATTATGTGGCAACTGTCAGATTCAACAGCAGCAGATACACTGATGATACACTGGTCAGAGTCATCCTAAAGAAGAAAAAAATGACAGCATGATGAAGATACATGCCTCCCCGTGGGTGACTTTTCAGCATTTGCTTTGCTTAAAAATAACAAAAAAAAAATGTCCCAACTTGAATATGATATGTTGAACTGACTGTGTTCTGTGTTGGAATGACCACATACTGTATGTGCTGCTGTATTTACATACTGTATGTCATTGTATTTGAATGAGTTCATACATACAAGTGACACAAGCAGAAATTACTAAACTAAAACCCCCGGAGGATTCCTCTTTCTGTCTCTGCTGGTCTCCCACAGTGTTAGTTTAGATAAGCTAACCTCCCACACTTAAGCTAATCAACCTTAATTATCTGAATACTGGAGAATGTAAACAGTGACTTATCTAATGGCTAAAGGGGGGCTGGTTTGCTTTCAGGTTGTGATTTTGTGTCCCTGCTGTCATCAGTAAACACTCCTTATCTTTTCCACAACTGAATAACAAAGATGTTGGAAATCATGTTTCACTCCTCAGTGGTTTCCCTCAAGGATTACGGATGGATTAAGATATTCATTTTGTTCCATGTGCTAGTTTATTGTATTTATTTTCAAAAGCTGCTACTACACATTGAAAGCTGACAAATGTCACCCATATTCAGAACCACATTGGAATACCTGGTGCCATTTTCTTGGTGCCAATAATTGGTGCGAAAATGGCATAAAATATTTCAATGGATAGATTCCCTTCACCTTGAGCTATGCTTTGTGCTTAGGGCTACTTAGCAAAGGTTAGCATGCTAACAAGCTAAACTAAGATGGTAAACTGATGGTAAACACAAGCATGTTAGCCTTTTCATTAGCTGTAGTCTCGGCAAATATATATATATATATATATATATATATATATATATATGGAGGGACTACAGTATGTATAGCAGGTAATGTTCACCCAGTTCACCATCTTAGTTTATCTTGGTGATGATGAATTCATTTCAAATCCATTGTGGCGGCGTATAGAGGCAAAATTGCGAAAATTGTCTCTCTGTCCAAATACTTAGGTGCCTGACTGCTGACTGTACATACATATATACATATTAATATTGTATATTTGCACCAAACATTAAAAACCTACGTTCCCATTTTATACTAACAGGAAATGATACAACATGCAAAATCAGATGTCAATCAAACTGTGGGACTTGTTAAAAAAACCCGCTAGGGAATTATTATGTAGTATGGAGTTGGGGCATGCCGATTTGTGATTATTGAGCCTGCTCCTTTGAGCAGTGCAGCCTCACAGTGGCTGTAGACACTTAGTCCTGTTGGTCGACAAAAAGCCATTCTACCACCTACACAATGATTTAGTTTGACATGTACTGGTGTTCTTTACTATTGTACATTACAAAGAAAATTTTAAACCTTCAAGTTTTTACATTGTAAGTTTTTACACACTCAACTTAAGACTTGTTTGATCATATAGTTTTAAGTTTCTTGGCTGGGACACTGGTGCCCCAGAAATTCTCGAGCTTGCTGTGTCAGATACTGCACCTTGATCATGATGTACAACTAGACCTTTTGGTTTGTACAGAACGTACAGCACTAGAAAACATGACAGTAACTGGTCATTAATTCGATTCGCATTGCAAACACTTATACGTATCTAAAAAGGGTCATATTAGCTTTCATACCAGTTAGCACGATTTGTCAACCCCCATTCCAGTACACAGTATATCATTCATATCCCTTTTTTTTAATGTTGGTCTTTTTGAAGCTCTGTACATTATCTAGTGTTCTGACTTTATATCAACTGTATATCAAAGTGCTTAAAGAATGACTGCCACATCCCTTTTAAAGCTAACAAATGCCCTCAAGTGTCATGTAACTTAATATGAATTGTTAGTTTGATTATCATTAACTTAGTTTGGCATTAAATTAGTTTTCTATGAGGTGATTATACTCTTTTGCTTTGGAATAACTGTGCTGCATTAATTTTGCTTTTTTTTTTTAAAGTTGTAGACGATAGAGACGTCACATGTTTATCTATTTAATTTAAATATTTAATTGACATTGACAATGAATGTCAATATTTTTCTCTTTGCCTTACTATTGTGGACCTGGTCAAACTTCTAGTACCGGAGTCTCCTATGTGTGACCATGTACAGTAATTGTGATGTGACTGTTTGTTTACCCCTAGGCCGGGTTTATTTTAGTAACCTTTTTTGGCTAAATTGAGCTTGTCAAGAGATCAGTTTCTAAGTTTTCATATTCAGATGCTCTTTTTCAGACGCCACGGTGTCATTGTGGTCAATTGAGTTTGTTCCTTTTGGTTTCATTTACGAGGATATTACCTCTAATTTGTATACACTAATAGTATTTAACTGTTTTCTGCTTCAGCTAAATTGACTGGAAGTGTGGCTTAACAGTGTCAGGGCATGTAGATGTTATAAGGATGACCACGCGACATGTTTATGCCTCAGAGCTCTTTTAGTTGGTGATTAAATCCTGTACTCAAGACACGCGTTACGACATAATAACAGCAGATGGTGTATGACAGGATTTTTAATGTAACCCATGGAGCAAATAGAGGAGGGTTCTAACTTTCGTATCTGTAATTTCTCTCATAGCTGTGTGAGCTCTCAGATAACAACAGAGCTTAAGGAGAGTTGACATCACTGTCATCCTATAGATCTCAAAGGAAGTAATAGACCCTGTATGACCTGCAGCACCTCCTGGTGTCTGAATGTCAGCAGCACACTGTGGTGTGAGTTCAGGGGATAATGAACTGTAATCAAATAACTTCAATCAGATACGTGGAAATCAGTTAGTTCATATCAGCACAGGCAGACCGCAGCCACATTCAGATGGAGAAAATTAAATCATACCCATACGAGGTCTGGAACAGCAGGTGTGGGTGCCTCACGCAAATGTACACATAAAAGTAAGTGCTCTGTACTCATGTACTTTGCAGTTACAACTCTGATCAAGCTGTTTTCCCAGTTAGAACAAAACCAAAAACCCTGAAGCTCATACCATCCCATAGTGATTGTACTGCTCATTGTAACCCACAGTACAAAAATTGTTTGTATACAGCAAGCAAAATGGTTTTTGCAAATTGCACAGGTTGGCTCCACAGAGAATACATGGGAGAAATAAAATTGAAAAAGTTTATTACCTCAGAAGAATTTTTAATTTTATTTGATCACGAAAATTGCATGACAGTTTGCCTGATAACTTGCCTTAATACTTAATCTTGAGCACATGTTGACATTTTGGTTTGAGGTTGATGCCAAAGTATTTTTTATTTAAAGTATCTGAAAACTCTGTTTCAAATCTTAAGCATGTCTCTATAACATTAACAACGGTTAAAGTTAAAGTTGGGTTAAAAAAAACATGCCTAGTTATTATTTATTAAGAGTTTAACACTCAAAGCTCAGCTAATCTGTTTCAACTGGACTGCATGGATGTGTTTTGATATTTAATCGACCACCAACTTTCATCAGATTCTGATTCAAATGTTGCTCAAGTCTGATTGGTGCATGGAAATATATGACATCACTTTTTTCCAACTGAGCCCTGCCCACTTCAAACCAGTGAGAAGAACATAGCGGGAAAAAAAGAAATATGGAAATCTGAAATATGTGAAATAAACAGATCTCTTCTAATCTTGCCAAGAATGAGTGTGTTCAAGGAATAGCCTATCACTAATAGTAAGAAGCTGTATGAGAAAATAATTAAATTGATAAATACATTAATTAATTATAATAATATGGTGCCAATACTTGGTGCAAAAATGGCATGAAATTCCTAAATGGATAGATTCCCTTCACCCTGCGCTATGCTTTGTGTTTAGTACTACTTAGCAAATGTTAGCATGCTAACGAGCTAAACTAAGATGGTAAACTGATGGTAAACACAAGCATGTTAGCCTTTTCATTAGCTGTAGTCTCGGCATATATATATATATATATATATATATATATATATATATATATGGAGGGACTACAGTATGTATAGCAGGTAATGTTCACCCAGTTCACCATCTTAGTTTATCTTGGTGATGATGAATTCATTTCAAATCCATTGTGGCGGCGTATAGAGGCAAAGTTGCGAAAATTGTCTCTCTGTCCAAATACTTAGGTGCATGACTGCTGACTGTACATACATATATACATATTAATATTGTATATTTGCACCAAACATTAAACACCTACGTTCCCATTTTATACTAACAGGAAATGATACAACATGCAAAATCAGATGTCAATCAAACTGTGGGACTTGTTAAAAAAACCTGCGAGGGAATTATTATGTAGTATGGAGTTGGGGCATGCCGATTTTTGAGCATGTTAGCAAGCTGACCTTAGCATTTAACTCAAAGCACTGCTGTGCAGCCTCACAGTGGCTGTAGACACTTAGTCCTGTTGGTCAACAAAAAGCCATTCTACCACCTACACAATGATTTAATTTGTTCGTTTCAAAAGGTACACAGCTAATGACAATGCTAACATGCTGGTGTTTAGCAGGTAATGTTCACCCAATTCACAATCTCAGCTTGTTTAGGGCCTGCAGAGGTTCGTTAGCATAGAATTTACTGGGAGCATTCATGCGTTTAGTAAATTCTACTAATCTGCCCTTTAAAGAAAAGACAAAGCAAAGCCTAAAATATTTTTGTTTTACTTTATTAAAGAGTCAATAGAAGAGATGACAGAAAATAAGGGGAGAGAGATTGGGAATGAACGTAATTCAACCATTGGCAAAAAAGTACGTGTTCCAAAAGGGACACAGGGACAGCCAAGGCTGGTCTGAAATAAACTGGATTTAAAATGCATTGGACTAAAAGAGCACTTCACAGTTGTAGTCTGCCTCTTAATGCTTTTTTATAATAAATTCCAGTTGGATTGCTAGTCCCTGAAATGTATAAATTAAACTCTGAAAGAGAACTGCTAATATGTGTACATTTTTACAAATTAACAGAGACTGAATTGAAGACCAGTTTATAAAGTTTTCAAATTTTATTTATTAAATTTTTTTGTGTGTTTATTTTTTTATTTATCTAAATCTTAATTATTTTACGTATTTTACTTTTAACTACTTAACTTTGGCCCTATGTTGGTGCTACAGGAAAGGTCTGGGATCATCAAAATTAATTAACCTTAGGAGAACATGAAAATCAATAGGAAACTTCATGGAAACCTCCCATTAGTTTTTGGGATAGCTTCTCAAATGCCAAAATGTTGGTCAAAGGGAAATTCTGACCTGATGATATCACTACAAGAAAGGTCAGAGGAACGCCTTAAGCCTTAGGACTCATCTGCTACTGGGAACAATGAATGTCCACACCAAATTCAAAAGAAATCCAGTTTGTATATGTCAAGTGTTGTATGTCTTTGGTCTGAAGCAAAGAAAAAAAAATGTGCGTGTGTGTGTGTGTGTGTGTGTGTGTGTGTGTGTGTGTGTGTGTGTGTGTGTGTGTGTGTGTGTGTGTGTGTGTGTGTATAATTCATTTTTAATTCAGGGAGAAAAAAAAAATTACTTTAACACTCCCTACTGTTGTTAATGAGCTAAATATGCTACTGCATTCACTGCCACACACCCACTAAATTCCTAAAATGCAGTGTGTTGTGTAATGTAATGTCACCTTATCCCGCATCACAAGAGCTTGTGGTGCTAACTTCTCCCAGAGCACAAGAGGAGTCCACATTCCAGAGACCAAGCCCTCCTCGAATATCCAGACAGGGGTACTCATTAGCAATGACCTCTCTGTTAATAGCTCTTAATTTCACATGAGTGTGGCGACCTGTAGCACACCAGGGTCAGAGGTTTTGGCCTAGCTCTCGTTAGCTCCGTGAGAGGACACTGGTTACATTTTATATGCTGGTGATTGAACCCAAAGCTGTGGCTCGTCCACATTACAAAAGAGTCTATTCTCCCCGTGAGTTTACCCAACCCTAACACTCAGCTCTATTTAGAGCCAAAGAGCTTTTAGAAGGAGGGACACGACCCCACACCTAAGCTGGCCACTTTAAAGTTGAGATGACACACTGCAATTGGCAAAAGAAAATGCAAATAAATCCAAATTTTCCTTCCATTACGGTCCACCCCAGAGGGTAAATCCTGATGAATTAGGTGATCCCCTACTATACCTTTAGTGCAACCATCAGGGTAATTTTTTTTTGACTTGACATTTGGTACAGACTTTGCCTTACAGGCCATGAATGGTCTGCATGCTGCTAACATCCCACAAGTTTTTTTTTTTTCCATGAACAAAATCATATACTTGATACAGAGAAAACATAAATATACCAACTTGGCTGACAGACAAACTTTAACCCAGCATGAATGACTACAGCCATGGAGGGATGAAACCCTTTAACCCTGAGGCACATTTTCTCATCAAGACCGATTAACCCTCAGATTCAGTGAGGTACCTGATATGCACTGCTGCACACCCCTGTGTTGTTGACAGTTAAGAAAATCCTGAGACAGGCATTCACTGGATGATGCCATTATTTGGGACGCTGGTTGGGATTTTCCACATGACGTCATCACAAGGCTCATGGGTGTAACGGCAGAATCTGCAAAGGTGGAGACCAGGCCAAAGAGAGACTTTCACATCCAAATAGTACAAAGAATGTAAATGCAAAGATTGAGTTACCAAAAACACAGGGCACAGAGGTTTGTAAAATAAACGTTTCCTCGGAATTTATTGATGTTTCTGCTGTGATTTGATCAAATAAATGGCAGATTAAGATCAGCGAGGAGAGAGATGAAGAGAATGACGAAAGTCAAGTTGTGTCAAACTTGATTATAATGCTCCTTTAACAAAGTTAATTCATCTTTAGAGAGCGAACAGGAAAAGAGTCATGATTGTAAAAAGTAAGACAGAAACAAAATAGAACTTAATATCACCAGTGGATATAAGGGCAGCATCCATATCCTGCTGTTTAAACCTATTTAAACCTGCCATTATTCACCTGCTTCTTGTGAGATCATCTACTTTTGTTTCCTGTTATGTTCCTGAGTTTTTTCCCAAGTAGCTGCTAACTGTATGTTTTTCCCTGTTCTTGTGTTCCTGCCTGCCGACTTGTTCACCCCATCTGCCTGTAGGGCTGTTTTTGTCTTATTAAAGTACTTCACTAGATCAGCTGGTCTTTGTGTCTGCATTTGGGTCTACCTCTACCTTTGCTGCTATCAGCAAAACCTGACAATATGATCCCACCAGAAATGGACCCAGCAGACTCTCTCAAAGATGAACTGTTATTCCCTCCTGTGTTGGTATGAACAGTGGAAAAAGAAAGATGCTAGTAGCGAGTACAAAGGTGCCACTCTGAAGTTGGCACATAGGGAGGCATCTTCTAAGAGGTGGCTGAAAAATGCCTTACTTGACTGGCTTAAGGACTTTATAAACATCTCCGAGCCGGCTAGTCTCCTGTCTGATGTGGGATGTTGATTCCCCAAACTGCCCAGTCCAACAGAAACTTAGGTACCCAGCCCCCCCTGAGCCTCTGCTGCCCAGCACCACGTTTTACACCCAGCCATGCCCCCAGCCAGACCCTGAGTCTGCCATTCCGGCCTAACGCCACAATCCAGTCTCTGAGCCCTGCAGGCAGTTCCTTTAACCTCATGGTTTTGTTTTTGCACTGATATGCGAGGTCAGCTGTGAGTCCTTTATATAGACAGGTGTGTGCCTCTTAAATCATATCCGATCAATTGAATTTATTTAGCTTAGCATAAAGACTGGAAATGGGGGAAACAGCAATATCTGCCAACTAGCACCTCTAAAAATCACTAATAACATGCTATATCTCATTTGTATAATCAGGAAAAAAGTGTCAAAATGTCAATTCATTTACAGGGGGTTATGTGAAGGACTATTTTTTGGGCTGCGGCCAGTTGCCAGGTAACCAGTGGCATCTCCAGGAAGTCACTGCAGGCCAAGAAATAGTAGGGTTATATAATCAGTCCGACACTCTCTTAAACTACCTATATGCCATACAGTACATTCTCTAATGATTGGAGCTTTGTTATGTATTCATAATTGGAAAAACACAGCTGGAAAAGACAGCTGGAAATTTGATAGAGAAAAACTGATGTGTTAGAAAATTTAAAATTGTGTTGAAAATGTACTGCACTGTTCAAGATCCTGAAATCAAAATAAAAATTAATTCAAGATGGTCGTGTTTACCCTGTAATGTCTTGGGCTTGTGAGAAACTTTGTTCAGTAAAGGCAACTAAAAAACAACATATGAAATAAACAAATATATTACATAATTTCTTAAATATGTACAACATGTCCAATGTCTAGACCAATGGAGTGAATCATGCAACATACAGTCAAGGAAGGTTATTTCGTAAGGCTGGATTTTTGGTTATTTTTACATTATTACAAATGTCATTGTGATTTTGAATGAAGTTTTCTTACCCCTGGAACAGAACCCAATAGTTCTGCTTTAATTTGTCTCTTTATTGCTGATAAAATAGAAATAAAGGCTAAAAGCAGACTGAGAGTGGGTATGTAGATGATGTCTAACTAGAAATGCACACAAATAATAAAACAATATCACATGATCACCTCAGGGCCCATCAACAAAGATGTCTACCACAGCAAACATATTGAGTTATCTACAAAGGTCTAATGATAAATTAAGGCTCACACACACACACACACACACACACACACACATACACAAACATAGACACACAGTGAGACTTCATTAGACTGGGAATTGATGCTGACAGTGGATGAACGTCTCAGCTGGTGGTGTGAAGAGAGACAACATACTGTTCACAGACTGATAGAGAACATGGTTTTGCATACTTACTGCTGATATTAGCCAGCGCCTGCTAACACCTCTGCAGGGCAGGCAAATAACACCACTAATGATCTTTGCAAACGCAAGTGGCAAAATCATTAAATATTGTGACAAATAATTTTTGTTCTATTCAATGCGTATGCATCAGATATTATCTCATAGTTTTGTTTTGTTTTTTTTAGGAATTGTTTTTGCCTCAAACTGTTTTCAGGATGAGAAAGATAATAGGATCAGATTATTTGTAATGAATGAGATTGCAATAGCAATTAAATATGAGGAGTGATGATATCAGGTTGATATTAATGATTGATTTGTAACAGGTAAGACACACACAGGGAAGCGTAAAAACTACAAAATGGAGAGTCGCCTTTTTCATCAGGAATGAGAGCTGGAAAGACAAATGCTGATTCTGTTTTCTACAATCAGCTACGCATTTTTTTTTTTCATTGATGTAAATCATAAATCATTTATATTTAATCCAAACAAACAGTCCTTGCTACCAGGAGGGTCTAAGAATCTGTCCATCCATCAGTCCAACATTTTGCCCTCGTCTCCTTGAAAATATGTTCGTATAAAACTAATTTTCAACGGCAAATATGTTTGATGGAAATATAACACCACCCAGATTACATTTTCTGTTAACATAATGAGAACATGTTGTCAATTAAAGTATTTGGTGAGTTGCAAAACTGACAATGTATTTAATTTAATTTTTATTTATTTTTATTCAAAGTGCTCTCTCGTTAAGGTGTACGGTCCGGAAAAGTCTTGGCTTCACCATCCACTCCGACCACCTCCCTATGACTTTTTCATGGTAAAAAAAAATGTAGCGTTTTATTCAGTCAAAAAAAAGCAAAAACAAAAAAGGTTTATATAAATGTAATTTCTAGGCGCCATGGTTGCAGATTGCCATAAAATCTGCAGTAGATATTCTCTCTAGTAGACAGAGGATGAGTTCTGAGGATTTTTTGTGACCCCTTAATCTTTCCATCTGGCACCACATCTTGAAAAGTTTGCATTTAAAAAAGACATAAAAATCTAATAGATATTAGATTATATTAGATTACATAATATGAATATATTTTGTCCTAAGGAGGTACCACCCTCAAGATCCCTGCTCCCCAGAGGGTGAACCCTTTTAATTTTGTGGTTCAAAGCCTATCTGCAGGACAGGAAGTATTTTGTTTCAATCAGGAACTATGAATCCCACCAGATGAACATGTTTGGAGTTATCTAAGGCTCAATCATTAAGACTTTGTTATTTAAAATGTACATACTTCCATTAGGTCAAATTATACAAAAACACTGAAATCAGATATCATACATACCTATGGGAGTATGACATTTTCCCGCAGTTTCTCTGTCACCAAGCAATTACAGTCCTAGAGATTCTCTCTGCCAGGTCACTGAACAAAATCAGCGACTGGATGTACATGAACTTCTTTCAGCTAAATTCAAACAAAAATAAAGTAATTGTCTTAGGTTCAAAATAGGAACAAATCCATTACCTGTTACTAATTCATAATGTAAATCTCTTTCAGTTGCCTTTTGGAAAGAAATTTGCTACACAAATGAACTTGCCTTTGGCTTGATTTTAATGAGTCCATGACCTTTTCTGATAAGATTGTAAGAATAGCAAAATCAATATCATGTTGCTACTATATCATTGTCTTATTTATGTTTTTATCACTATTATTCACTATATTTTAATAAACTTAAACTTTTTTTTATTGAAGTCAGTTTTTTTATGTGCCTATACACTTTAGATATGTTTATGTTTTAATTGAACATTTGACCATTTTGAGAGAAATCATATTTCTCTCAGCTGCATTTTCTAATGGTTGAAATGACATATATGTACTAACTTAACTTGACTCAATGATTATTATAAATCAGAAAACAAAAAATCAAAAACAATAATAATGGAAAAGAAGTCATGGAAGCAACAGAGCCAAACAAGTAAATTATTTCCATCTCAGATGATGAGAGCATTCATTTATCCACCATTGTGTTATAATGATTAAAATGACCCCACATCTGCTGGCAACAAAAAAATAACATCATGTCCTCTTTATAAGTTTTTCCAACCAGTATGCAAAAAAATATCAGTGTGGTTTTTAAAAGAAGTTGGAACATCATATGACTGATTACAGCTGTGCTGCAGGGAAATACCCAAGGAAAGGAAAGCAGAAAAGAACATGAGCTCATGAATTCTTTCACAAAGTAAAAACAACGGCTTTGGGACTAACTGTGGGCACAAAACAACACTGCAATTTTTACCTCTTTTTGTGAGGTATACAACATTGTTTTGGGGCAGACCATTTTATTAGTAAAGTGGAAAAATGGTAATGACATTAGAGGATTTCATTTGCATCTACTTTAAATCAGCTGATATGTGAACCACCATTGTAGAGGCTTTAGAAAGACGATAGACCAGGCCTGAGACATATTTACAACCTGTATGCAGACTCAGGCCACACAGGTCAATTTATGAATAAAAAAAATACCAAATAAAATAATTAGTACAAAAAAATCAAGACTGATTGGGTTTCACCAGAATTTGTAATGCCAGGCTTTTACACACACAGACACGCACACACACACACACACACACACACACACACACACGTGCCAACCACACACACACACACACACGTGCCAACCACACACACACATGCTCGGATCAATATACGTGAAGCTGTTCAGACAAGTGACAAAGTAAGGCAAATATACCTGCACTGTTATATGTCAATAACAAAGACCATCATCACAGTGTAACTTCATGAGTTATTTCGGATGTGTATGTTCATTTATACATACACGTGTACATAATGCCTGTAAGACTAATGAGCAAGGACCTACAGGTACATCACATTCCCCTCTAGCTGCAGAATGGATGCTGTATGCATACATGTGCCTGTGCGTACTTCTATGTGGGTCCGTGTGCATGTGCACATGTGTAATGAATGACCTCCACCTGACGCCTGTCGGCGTATTTTTCATATTGATAATCCTGCTGTTTTTCCACAGGCCCCCCGTGTGCAGATGCACAGGGATTTTGAGCAAGCTTGGTTGAGTGTGTTACATGGTTGCTCACATGCCTCGTGCCTGGGAGTGCCCTCAGGCCAGTTTGCATGTAAACCAAGGTGGGTGTGTTTACACCCCGTAATCCCTTCAGTTCACCCACCGTAGTGAACACTAGTTACAATCTCACATTTCAGCTTCAGGAATGTAGGTTTTCAATTCCTTATTATTTATTTAAAGCTCCACCAAACATTATTTTTATATTTTGAATGGATCAAAAGACTATGTGAAAGAGGGAACTCATAGTAACAAAAAGAATTCTCACCCACTCTGCAGCTCTGCTGAGCTTTTTAGCCTCTTTTAGCTCATAGCTTTGTTTTTTACGGGACATTTACCGTATAGTTCAGTCTCAGCACTCTCATCAACCTCATTTCCAACAGCAGCAGGCAGCTATATTCAGTGAAGTTTGAGGTTTGATTTGTGGTCTTTTATGTACTCCATCTTGTTGCGCCCTCTGCTTCTGCAATGGTCTAATGGCACCTTAGAGGAAAATGAATGCTACCAACTGTTTATCTCAACAAACCAACTCCTAATGTTCACATAAAAGTGGATAGAGACGTGTATCAATTCACATTTTCTTTTGCTAATTTTCTTGAAATTCGGTTAAAGTTTGCGCTAAAGTTGGATGGAAACCTGGCTAGTGTCTGTTGTCTACCAGCCACATTACCAGCGCCATTGACACTGACTTGACTTGATTTTTGGGGGGTTTTATAGACCGAGGACTGTCTTTACTTTCTACAAACACACATACACACAGTTTATACACTTTGGGTTTTTTCAAAGCAGATTCTCATATTCTTAGAAATTAAACACATAAATTAGAAAGCATTTACATGCAGAAAAGGAAACTGAATATTGGATTTACATTATTTCAGGTGGCTAGAAAAAACAAATTGATACTAATTTTTTTTCTAATTTTTTAGATAGATAGATCGATGATGGATAGACACTTTATTCCTCCCCACAGGTAAATTTGGTTGTCCTAATTTGTAAAACATGGAATTAGGACACAGGGTAAAGTAGGTGCGTAGTAGACAGTCTTTTGCTACCATGTTAGCCATTATAACATTATAATGGTTTGTCATTATAAAGGTTTGTAAGCTTGTTATTAAGTTATTTCAACCCCTAATGGCCAAAACAACAAAAATAACAAAATGTGGCTTTAAATACAGCTTCTTCTTTCTGCCTTCCTCATACTGAGGTTCACAGTTCACTATCAGGCACAATTTCCTCCACAGCTGTAAATGTGCTGCACACCACCCTACACAAACACACATAGATACTGTACAAATGTATATATTTAGGCTAATATCCACAGTCTCTGGTTCATAAACATATCCTTTTGCACCATGAGATCCTGTCCTTCTAGCTTGTGTGGCATTATTATATTCTGTGAAGCCCTATTAGGTTTCAGGTCTTTGCCAAAACAAACTCTTAAACAGTTATTGGTGGCTGAAGCAATTCTGACCATCATAATATCATGTTCCCTGAGGGAAAACAAAGAGAATTTGAGCTTTCATTCTTGGCCTCGTTGTTTTATTATCAGGGGTTCTATTCATTTTTAGAAGCACTGACGGTTAAAAGACACACTGTACCGAAAGAGATATGTTGGTTAGGGAATTCTTTTGTCCTGAGTCAAATAAAGTCCTGTCAGCCTTTTCTTGAGTCTCTGTATTTAGTTTAAAGGTATGAGATTGGCAATCAGCTGGACATGCGTAGGGTTGGGTAGCTGCTAATAGGCTCAAAAATAGTGAAGAACACTAAGATGTATGGCTGTATGGATGGGCTACTAAATGACAGGTATTGACACAGCTGCTCATTTCCAAGAGCAACTTAGACTTTGAAATTTTCTTTATTCCACAATGACCCCACCAGTGGCGGAGTAAACATGTAAGAAAACAAAAGAAGCAGAAAGAGGGTAGGTGGACATTTTGCCAAGCAGTACAATTGTTTGTGTTTGTAGCTCTGATCTTGAAGGGAATACAAAAGAGGGAACACAGGAACTAATAATCTTCTCCTCTACAGACATTTATCAACAACTGGCAAGGGCTGCACAGCTTTCCCCCTTAATGGGCAGTCAGACCCAAACAATCCTGCCTTAAAGAGGAACTCCATCAACTGTACAACAGGTGTTATAAAATGTCGATGTGAAAAAGTTGGATGGTTTGCTTCACACAAGTGACGCGACCTGAGTCCGCATCAGTGGGGGCTGAAGACTACAAGTTTGAAACTGAAACGAATCTGGAGGAGTGAAGTTAGTTAGAAGTAAGCTTTGTAGCCCGCTGCTGATCTCTGCTTGAGGCTGGCAGTTCAAAGTTAAATTAGCTGCTGATTTTGTTGCATCAATTTTGATCCTTCTTTAATTTAACTGTCCATTGTAATTGAAAGTGAAATGCTAAATCGGCGGAGTGCTCTTTTAAGCAAGGGGGTGTGTAGATGTGGGAGTGTTGCTTCATATACCAGTAATGCTGAAATTGTGATCCTGAAACCATTTTGAGTGACAGATCCATGAGTGTGAAGGTTTGTCAGACATCAAAACACTGCGCATCAATTTATATTAGTCCGAACAAGGATTTGAAAACTCTGGAAAGTTATCACGCTGGCAGTTATTTTAACCCCCATTGTGATAATCGACAGGTAAACCCGGGAAAAATTCACATTGCAAACAAATTTTCCACAAATGGTTGTTTGCACGTATTGCACGTACGATGTCTTTGCTAAATATTATTGGACACCAAATCAGAAAAGTGTGGGAGGAACCGGTTTCAGAACGTTTTAGACCATTGTCCAAGCCGTTTTTATGGAGCAAACTGGCGCCTTGTGGCTTAAAAACACAAAACAGCTCTCTGCCTTCAGTCTAGAAACCTGCGCCGAAGCTTCGAGAGCATCAGTCTACCGTGACGAGGAGACAAGCTAGTTAGCTAACAAACTTCAGATGTCTGCCTAAAAAAGCTGCACACAGAACACTTCAGACTCACTGAAAACAAATCTTAAAAGGTCTGTCCCGCTGCCAGAAATGTGACAGCTTATCCCTTTCAGATTTCATTCAATACACAGTCTACCTTGTTATACTCTAGTGGGGTCAGCCTCATTGTTCATTATTCTGTAAAGCCACAGGAACAGGTTGGGTTCAGCGTCTTGCTGAAGGACACTGACAAAGACGCAGTCAGCGGTGTGACTTTGGAGCGACAGGACGCCCTCTCCGACTACCAGGACACCCTCCTGCACATTTTTTCAGCCAAGTCTCCATTCTCCACCGCTGCAACTGTGTTCTTGACCCTGTGGTCATGTCCTTGTTGATGTTCAGTGTGAGCCATGTTTGCAGAGGTATTTTGTCTTTGTTTTAGAATCAAAACCGCTGCATTCACATGAGAACTGACCTTCGGATGATTATTCTATTTGGCCCTCCATCCCATCCTGACTTCTTTTGCCTCTTTATTCTCTCTCAGGCGCCCCACCCCTGAATTGTGACTCCACTGGCCTCGCTGTCCCAGAAGCCCCTGCAAGGAAGGCAATCTAACCCTGAACAGGAAACCAGTCAGCCTGTTATTGCTGGCAGCCAATGGAGCGGCTGTGTTTTAATATTTATCCACCAAATCCCTCGTACCACATAAATCAGGAGTGCAGAGGGGCAATACTAGACCTTACCCACTG
The DNA here is from genome assembly GCF_016859285.1 of Xiphias gladius. Classification (NCBI taxonomy): domain Eukaryota; kingdom Metazoa; phylum Chordata; class Actinopteri; order Istiophoriformes; family Xiphiidae; genus Xiphias; species Xiphias gladius. The sequence goes on from NC_053419.1 coordinate 5,007,487, forward strand.
TTACAGAAACCACAAATGTCCTTGGACAGGAAGCAAAGGTAAATAGTTGAGCTGATTGGCAGAGAGGAACGGATCAGCAGTGCCAACATAGAAATTGAGCTGGTACATCGATAAATAAGGAGAGGAAAATTTAGAACTTCACTGTGCGAGAAAAATGAAAAGAAAGATGGGATTGTTCTTGATTTAGACTAATCAGAATCACATTTACTTTAAATCCCAAGGACAATAAATGACAACAGTTTGCCTCCATGACACTGTTGTAGACACAGACAGCTGACTGTACATATATAGTACGTCACTATTCAACATAAACGTCTGTCAGTATGTGCAGGTTTCCTGATATGTCAAGGTAAGAAAAAATATGGTTTTGCTTGGAAATAATTCTATCTATTCATTTATGTTGTGGATTTCATAGCCTTTCAGCTGTCATGTGACATACAGCATAACTAATGTGTCTCTGTGTAAATTCCTCTTGTGAGCCTCACAGAGTGTACATAATCACATTTCAACAGACGAGCCAGGCTGAAAAGGCAGCCAGGAGCAACATTCCAGAAGGAGGTTTGGGGTTCAGCTTTTAGTTCATCGAAACTCTGGCTGTTGTTGGAATCGAGTCTGTGAACTTCTGAGTGTCACAGCTACAGAGAGTGATAGCAGGAAAAGGACATAGTGGAATAAAGCTCAATATAATTCATCAGTCATTATCTGTGACGCATCCTCACCTGATTCAGCACGTCATCAGTCTCCCAGGCTGAAGCCGACATCTGGAATCTGTCCATCACTTCCACAGCCAAGGCCAAAATCCAGAGCAGGGGCGTAGTTAATCTTGCTGGGTCAACAAATTGGCTGTTATCTCTCCTCCGAGGAATCAACTTGTCAGATCATGCAGATAGTGCTCATGCAATGAAATGGTACTGTACACAACATTTAAACACATAAAGCCATTAGCGCGTCATGTTGGAACTTTGCGGGTCCCTGGGTCCTATAAACCCAGCCTCGGCCAGGCATAGGGATCAGTGGCCTTGGACGCATAAACCGGCACCCCGACACAGATCCTGTCACCAGCTATATGTCAGCCGACGTTTTTTTAATCCCCACTTAACACGAGGGAAAACACTCAAGGCATTTCGAAGGGAAGGAAGGTGCCTTTTTTTTTTTCAGAAACAGCCATAACTTCAGTTCAGTGTGAGGCCAGCATATCAGAGAATCCCCAGAAGCACACAAATATTGTGTTACACAGCACAATTGATAAAAAGGTACAGGTTTTATACGTTTTCAGTGTTGCTCATATGTACATCGTAATTTTGCTTAGGAGCAAGGGGGTAAAGGTGTGCGGAAACACGGTGCAAGTTTCCCTCGTAAACTCTCGGCTTGGTGAACACCAGGACGTTCACATCTCAGCCAATGGAAAAGCTCAAAATTGTTTCTAGGTGTCCTTAAGGCCCAGTGCCACAGGGAGTATCTGGTGTCAGGTACGCTACACAAGCTCAGCTCTCCTTCCTTTTATAGAAAGCCCAGATGTTTATTAGAAGATTTATAAGCAGCTGAACTGCAGTGTGGTGCTGACGCTGTGTAGCAGAGCATAGCTTTTAGCCTGGCACTGTTATTGCCGGTTTCTAATTCTTTCAGGGGCATGCAGTTTGAAGAGGAGGTATATGGAGCTGAGAAAACTAACAGGACTCATGGGGCTGATAAAGTCAAAAGCAGCCTTGATCAAACCTGCCCTGAGACACTGAGGGTTTTTTTTTAAGTTTGCTTGTTTGTACTGAATTAGGAACATGAAGTATAGAATATGTTGCTAGTTTGCCTGCCTGTTAATCTGTGTGTGAACAAGCACCCTCTTGAGGACTTTTATCTGTTTCATTTTTTTAGCAAAAGCAAAGAGGAAGGCAAGAGATAGAGAGAACGAGAGGAGGAGAGAAACAGAGATTAGCTGATACTGTAGATCCAAGGAGAGACAGCTGAAAATATTTAAACCCTGTAAACACAAAAAATATTCATGTGGAATGTTTCTCATTTATATATAAATATATACCTATTGCTATATAGTATCTAAAAGGAAAGAAGAAAAAGAAAAATAGAGGACCAGTGGGGACTGTATAGATGTGTCACATCTATACATGTATGTATAGATATGGATTCTATGTCACTTGTTGCCCTGCCCCAAGTGGCCAAAAAACCAAGTTTAAGTCAGATTCAAGTCCATGTTTGCGGTCTCAAATCTCCAAGAAATGTCCTAAATTCCACATCTTCTCAGATATGAATTTATCATGTCATAAATTCACATGACATTTTTGTCACTTACAGAAAACTATTACATTTAAAATGTCCAAAAACCAACCCTGCAAATAAATTTCACGCCATGTTATATTATTTACTCCATGATAACTTCACATGTGCTTTTGTAGAAGTTATGTCCATTTATCCATGTTTACAAGTATCTAGGAAACATTATAGTACCCAGCCTGTACTACATAGAAGAGAAAGAAAATAGAGGAGAATAGAGACGAGATAAAGAAAGAGAGAGCAGGAAAGGGAGACAAAAAAAAGAGCAACTGGAGGAGGACAGAAGAGTCATTCTCGCCCTGGGCGTATCTGGCATATATCTGGCCAGATAATGACTAGGTGAGGAGAATCTGTGTCACCGGGTGACGTGCCTGGCAGTGGCAGTAGTTGACTCTCATGGACCAGCTGGACAGTCAAAAGGACAACGAGACAGCTATTTTATTCCATTACTGCTAAATGTTGAATGTACTTCCCCCTCCATGTCTTGTTATCTTTGCTTCATAAGAACCACAACTGCGATCAATCTGTGTTAGTCAAACTTAGACATTCAAATAAATCCAATAAAACTATCAGGGAGCAACACAGAGCATGACTTACATTGTCTTGATCCTTTGTGATGGTGAAGTGAGAAACTGTCACAAAAATGTGACAGTAAAACGAGACACATGCAGACAAACAGACCAAGAGATAGACAGCCAGCCTGACTGATGATGACTTCATCTGTGTTATCCCTCAGTCATGTCACAGTTAGACGAGAACACAGGGCGGGATGAACTTGACTGTTATATTTGTCTGTGATAGGATATGATCTTAATCTAATCTGCTCCTAGCCTGAGGTAAAAGTGCAAGTTGAAACATGTGATGTAATACATCCCTTGCCTAACCACCTCAGTAAATGTGGAGGTGTACAGAGAGAGCCGCATGTTCTTAAAACACACATTCCATATAAAACTTAAAGCATAGCACGACACTTCTATGACAGTTAAATGTGCATTTTTAACATGGTCACGGTTGGACTCAGAAGTTAATTTGGCCAGTATAGAAGCACTATCAGACAAAAGTTATTAACTCGTTTCCGTTATTTTCCTTCATGTCCCTGTTGCCGTTTCAAATACTGAAAAAGTACACAGTTCTTCTTAAAATATGAAATGTTAAGATTACATGGACTGTGCCAGGGTTTGCGGTCAAGTCCATGTACCTCCAAAAATAATAATAAGTAATTTAATTAGTTGAATTTTCATATTTTATTTATTCTGTTATTCATTCTGTTAAGGCTAAGGCTAAGGCTCTGTTTAGTGAGAAATGTTTTCCTGTAATTTCTCTTCATGCCAAAAAAAAACAAACATACGGTAGATATTTCAGTGCCAAGTGGCCATTTATTCTGTTCCTGTCCCCAGTACATAACAATCAAACCTTGCCATCATGAAAACCTGAACCTTCGGCGGTTCAAGTTTCTCTCGTCCCTATACTTTCTCTCTTCTTTGTCTCCAAATGAAAGTGCTTTTAACAGCTTTATTTTTTTGTCTGACTGATTCACACCACGGCTCTTTGTCCTCCCCTCCAATCTCTGTTCATGTCCCCCTTTTACCTCCTCTACTCCCTCTCCAAAGTTCAGTTGCATTCTCCCTATTCCATTATCACAACCATTTCACCACGCAGAGGCAGCTTGCTGCTTCCTCCCTGAAACAGCAAGCCTGCCTTTCATAGAAAGGTGCTCTCTTTCCCATGAATGCATGGCATTAATAGCATCTACCTAGCATGCTGCTTTGGCCGCAGTCTCACAAATGGAAATGCTTTGTAGGAAGCCGTACTACTCAAAATTCTCTCAAAGGGAGTAAGAGGAGTAAGTGCCATGCCACTGGCACTATTATGATTTTTTTTTTTTTTTTTGAGGTTATGGCTGAATTATTGATCACATTAGTCTAAAAGAGTGGCAGCTCAGTGATCAATAGCAAGCCCTTAAGGTTCCATTAGCTCTATTGTTCAGTAATAACTTGTTCTTTTGCAGTGCATTTAACTGACAGTAATGCCTCCTCAGAAGCCATATTCCCCATTAACTCTATTCAACCTATATGAGCCCTTGTCCAACATAGAGGCATGACATATGACACAATGGCCAGCCTGGTGCCAAGAGCTTCTAGCGTTCGATTGAATTTCAACTTTATTGAATAGACTATGGTAATGGCTAATGGTAATACTGAGGTTGTTTGACGTGGCAAAAAGCAAGAGCAGCTGACAGACACACATCTCTGACATATTATCTCAATAATAAGGTGCTACAACGAACTTGTTGCGAAAAGTTGCAATTCACATATCCAGGCATCGTGCATCCAATTTTTCCGAGGACGCACAGTCTCAAAATTCAACACGAACATTTCATCTCATTGTGGGGGTAGTCATTTAGTTTATAATAATATTTATCTGGTTGGCCTGGTCCCACATAATATATTCATTTTTTCTGTTTAAATTAAGCTTGTGCCATTTAAGTAGACACTACACGCAACCTTTCTTTAATAAAGAGCAAACATTTTGTAACAGATAGTTATAATACAGCATTTTACTGTACTATAAGCTACTCACATTGTCACTACACATATAGGCTGCTCATTATGCACAGCCACCAATTCATGCTAAATCATAAATTCATCAATATTATCTGCCTCTGTCAGTATATTTGGGCTGATGTATTAATATTTGGGTGGCTGAATTATTGTGTTCTGGGATTTCATGCAGCTTGATGCCGGTGAACATTTTTGTTCCTCGAATACACTGCAGCTTGTCTCCTACTGGTGCATTTAAAGGATCAGTTCACCCAGATTTCTAAAAATGAAATCTCTAACATAGATGAAATCATCATTTAAAAATCATTTACACAACCTGCAAAAACAAAGGAGAGAATTTAAATAAAGATACTGCCACCCGCGTGTAACATTTCCATCATGGGACTACATCTTGAACTCCTGTATTTCCTCTTTACTCGTACTTTTTGTGCATGTCTGTGTTTTCATTTCGTTTTAATTAACACAGCATTATCTGGTCACACTGAACTGACATTGATTTGACTGGCCTATTTACAATGCTGCTTTACAGAAGGAAAAAGAAAAAAGAAGACCTCAAAAGAAACGTGAAATGGACTGATGAACAATTTTCTATGTTTATTTAGTTTTAGATGACTAAAAATGAGATTTGATTGTGTTTTTATGTTTGATTTTGCTCTCTTATTAGAAAATAGAGGACTCTTTCTTACACCCAGACACTCCCAATCTCTTTGAAGTCAGAATTTTCCAAAACCTTCCTCCTTTGTTTGTGCATCCTTTGGAGTAATGTACCTTAAAGCCTTAAAGAAAGGTTGTTTTTTTCCCCACAGAAAAGACAAAACATGATTTGCTTGGCTGGTAGACAGAAATAGAAAGTACATTCCATATTTGTTTTTTTTAATTTTGTTAATTGACTAGCTAGTTAGGGGAAAAAAACAAATACAAATTTAGTTTAGTTTACTTTATGGAGGCAACACCTCAAACTGCTTTGGAGCCACAGTGACTATAAGGGCAAACTAAAGCACCTCACATATACAGGTATGTCCCAATGATCTGTGGGAAAAAAATCTGGACTATTAGATTTTATTTTATTTTCATTAGACTGCATCTTTACAATGTATGTATGTTTACAATATGTGTTTCTTACCAAAACCCATTGCGCGTATCCTTCAGGCCTAACAAGCATGCTGAATCCATATAATTCCTCATGGAATGAACACAACAAAGTTGATTTTAAAAATATTTTAAAGCCTGCATTGTTTTCATCCCTATTTGCTGACTTGCAGTATTCTTCTTCACTGCCTGTGCATGCATCTTGCAACATTTCCTTGCACGCATCTGCCTTGGTCACTTGCTCACACCCGTATATGCTTGTACACAATAGAAGTAAAACAGAGACCCATCCATATAAACATTGCTCTACAGCACTACCTATGGTCAGAGACTGCACAGGGTACCTTTAATCTAGAATTTTAAAACTGCAATTAAAACTGCAATTTTAAAACGACAACCACAATTGCTATTGAAAACAATAGCAATTGTGGTTGTCGTCAAAAGGATAATCAGTCAGTTCTTTGAAACAGAGGTTTGCAGCTATGAACACAGCGCAATCAGTTTACAAATCAAAGTAACAAGAGAGAAGAAAAGGAAACGAGGACAGATTCTAGTGTTTATGGCTTGCAAGTATTCTCATCATTGGCCAACTTGGGACAGTTGTGTGATTGCAGAGGTGGTCGTGTGAGGGTTAACAAACACTGTGCAATGACAATAGAGCACTATATCCAGTAAATTTGGGTTAAGTTAACTAAGGATGTTTGCTGATGTGAGGCATCATATATTGGTTTGTTTTTACAGGCCCTTCTATATTGGAGATATAAGATCTTCAAGAAAAAATCACTTTATCAGTCATATTTATGACTTGGATGTTGACGTGAACAGTCTTTACGAGTCACAAACTGATAATTACAACATTGCGGTTTTAACGGCACTAGAAGGAAAGAGTTTGCAATTTTTTTTGTAAGTTTCACGTCTCTTTATGCTTTAGTGAAAAGTGTAGAGTCTACAAATACTGAACTGGACAGTGGTCATATCTGAACACTCAGATTATATCACTTCTATTATTAGAAGATGACCAGCAGCATATTCCACTGTTACAATGACATCCTCATTTAGCAGGTGCTGTGATTTCCGGGAGGCTTGTAATTTAAGTGCCAGCCCTGCCTCTGTCTGAGGGTGATCAGTGATCTCTACAGATACTGTAGGCAGAGACGCATCTACCTTTTATTCTCATTGGTCACATGGCTTCTCTGGGCTGCTACCTGTTCTTGTATCACCATGATGAATTCTGGTAGAATCTTGAGCAGTGTGGTGTTTTCTTGCTCCTCTAGCAACGTCTGACTGTTTACGAGGGTTTTTTCATATTCTGTCGACTGTAAACTTAGAGGGTTTTTTACTAATATGACATTCCTGTTACACTTACTCACATTTAATGGGCTGGGCTGATGTTTTTCTGGTATTTTAGTGATTTTTACAGACACATGCAGCAGGACCTCTTCGGCCTTTTCCCTGGACCACTGACTGTGACTATCACAGTAGCTGGAAAGTCTTAAGGCTTGTAATGAGCTAAAAATTAACAGCAAGGGGCAGCAGATGTGGTCTCACCATGGTCCGCGATACTAGCTCAATCTCCAATTCAAATCCCTCCGTCAAAGCCATGGAGAGGGCATCTTGAGCCAGTAAGCAGGTTATTTAGAGCCACAACAGACCAACATTATCAAAGGAAAGTCCTGTACCTCGAAAAAGTCATTTAAAAAAACGTTTTTTTTGCCCTCTTTAATAAAATGTTGTGACACAATGAATCTGATATTCACTTTTTCACTGTCGCTCTTTTTCCTGTGATTGTGTAGTAAATCGGTCTGGCTGCTACACCAAACTTGCTTCATGGCCCAGCTTTGGTCCTGGGGGCTTGGCCACCACCCAAACCTCCTTTGTGTTGTTAGATCAGGAGGCGGACGGGGAAGAAATTAATAAATAAGATCTCCACACTTTTCAGAAATGTCAACAACAAAGTTTTTGGAAACGGATATCCAAACACACACCCGTGACCCACGGTATTGCTCTCTTAGCTACTACGACCGACAAGCTAATGGTCAAGTGCAGTTTGATATATTTATGTATATGTTCCTGAGTTCAGGATCACCAGAAGTATTTTAATGTTTCAAAGGAAGATAATATACAGACATTAAAACAGTCAAACATTATTCAATTTTTAACACATATTTTTTATAAACAACTGACAACTCACTGACTTGGAAAATGTTTTGGTTTTTTTTTTATATCACCCTCTTTAAGGAATGTAACTTAGTCTGAAAAACTGTTGAATTAAAATCACTGGACTGAACTTGAGCATTGGTTGTTCGTTCCCAACCTAATCTAAAATGAAGGTCCACTAACCGGCTTTGTCAGAGCTTTCAACTGCATATACTTTATGTATACAGTCCTTTTTCCAGTTAGTAAGAGGGCGCTGAGTTGAGGTTGTCTCAAACAGTGGAGTTCCGACTACAACTGAAGTCCAGATTCAACTTTCTGCAGACATGAACCTTTGACTTACCTCAACCTGACATCCACAGTTCAGGAGGAGGCAAGAACACAATGGTCCATTTTTCACAGAAGACACCTTAACATGTCAACGTAGGAAAAGCACAGGTGTAAATAATAAAATCAACAATGGCTGAATTCCATTTAGCTGTTTCATTAGCTGTCAAGCTGGGACACTTGAATAACACAGAGCCATTGTTGATGTTATTAGTAACATCTCTGCTATCCTACTAGGAAAAGTCAAAATGCCTGCTGTGAAAAAGGCCTGTTAGAAAACTTGAGAAGACGTAAGAACTCAAGATATACCTTTATGCTGGAGAAACTGAATAACTTTGATACATTAAATAAATTATACACCAGATAAACACATTAAGGACACACTGGTAGAAACAACCAGACCGTGCATGGAGCTTCTTTTTGCTGATAGTACCCTCAGAGACTCACAGTCAGTGCAGCACGAGACATTTCAGAAACAAGATTACCATTCGTACAAGGCAGATTTAAAATGGTCACATGCCCCTCAGACACACAGGGCTTATGACTATTTTAAATATCTATGTATAGTAAACAATTCCTGAAGTGCAGGAATAAGAGCGATAATTCTGCTTGTATTTCAGCAGGACAAGTGAAAACAAACAGGAAGAGACTCACAGAGGAAGCAGGCAACCTTGGGGAATAAAAGACTGGATGAAGGGTAAGGAGAAATAAAGGGAACAAATAAACAAGCGAAGATCATTTCATAAGGGAGGGCAGGGAATTCACTTTAAAACAAAACCTTGGAGACACAGTAGTTAAAAACATGAGTGTGTGTGTGGTTCTCCCGGCCAGGCAGCAGGTGCTGTTTGGTGCCTGCTCCAGTGAGCTGTGTCTGGGTGTCTGGGTGGCTCCCCTCCCAGCTGGGGCACAAAAAGTTCTAGAGACTGTGTGTGTGTGTGTGTGTGTGTGTGTGTGTGTGCGTATGTGTGCGGGTGTGTGTGTGTGTCCGTGTGTGTGTGTGTTTGACGAGGTGAGGGGAAGTGAGCTGCCATGTGGATGAGGTGATTAGATTAGCAACATCTGAGGCCCGGGTGCTTGGCCGAGCGACTGTCAGAGGGTCAGGGCTCATCTCTCACTGCTCTGTGATCAGCCACTGATGGGCGAAGTCACCCAAAACTTACCCTGGAGCCAAGTTTCCTTCTATGTAAACAACTAAACAAGGTGTAAGTGTTCCACATTTGCCAACATGTCTTTGCTTATTGAAAATTAATGACCTCACAGCTGTGGGTTTCTTGGCCGATGGTGATATCAGTTCTGTGTACGTACAGAAAGACTGGATGGTCAGCTGGCAATTTGCTCTGATTCGTCTGCAATCTCATTTTTACATTTGTGCTGATTACAGCTATTTTTGACCCAGTGCATACAGCCACTAAACTCAGGTTCAGTAATAGTGCATTCACTTTGGACCACTGACAGATTACAAAACAGTGGCCGGGTTTGACAAGACATGCAGAGGTGGCAGGAACTTCTCATGCTGCTTTATATTAAAAGCTTTCCACTGGCGAGCCAGCGTGAGGATTTTATGTGAAATGGATATAGGAAATGCAGAGTAATTTTCAGTTAGCAGAATTATGTTAGTGGTGTTACTCTTTGATGAAAATTGGTCCAAACAACAAGAACTGGACATACACTCACCGAGCACTTTATTAGGAACGCCTGTAAAACTGCAGTGCATAAAATCCTGCAGATACAGGTCAGAAGCTGCAGTTAATGTTCACATCAAACATCAGAATGGGGGGAAAAATGTGATCTGTTAATGACTGCTGGTGCCAGACGGGCCAGTTTGAGTATTTCTGAAGCTGCTGATCTCCTGGGATTTTACACACAACAGTCTCTAGAATTTACTCAGAATTGTGCTAAAAACCTGTGGACGGAAACAAATAGTTGATGAGAGACCAGAGGAGACCGGCCGGACTGGTTGGAGCTGACAAAAAGGCTAAGGTAACTCAGATAAGCACTCTTTACAACTGTGGTGACAGAAAAGCATCTTGGGTGGTGGTGGTGGTGTAATGGTGTGGCAAATGTTTTCTTTGCAGACTTTGGGCCCTTAATACCAATGAATCACGGTTTGAATGCCACAGCCTGTCTGAGTATTGCTGCTGACCATGTACAACCCTTTATGGTCACAATTTGCCATCTTCTAATGGCTACTTCCAGCAGGATAATGCATCAAGTCACAAAGCAAATGTCGTCTCAACCTGGTTTCATGAACATGACAATGAGTTGGGTGAACTTCAGTGGCCTCCCCAATCACCAGATCTGGATCTAGTAGAACACCTTTGGGATGTGGTAAAAAAATTCAATTCAATTCAATTCAATTCAATTTTATTGATATAGCGCCAAATCGTAACAGAGGTTATCTCAGGGCACTTTTCATGTAGAGCAGGTCTGGACCGGACTCTTTATAGTTATATAAATTTACACAGACCAAACATTCCCACATGAGCAAGCATTTGGTGACAGCAGCAAGGAAAAACTCCCTTTTAACAGGTAGAAACCTTGAACAGAACCCGGCTCAGGGTGGGTGGCCATCTGCCCCGACCGACTCGGTTGAGAGAGAGAGATAGAAAGAGAGAGAGAGAGAGAGAAAAGATGAGGGGGGGGGGGCATAGCACAATAGACATATAACAAAGATTCGTAACAATACTGAGAATAATAATAAAACTAATAATTATAATAATGGGGTGAATAATAGTACCAATAAAACTAAATATAATAAGAGGTGATAATCATAATATTTGAAGCAGTGGGTGTTGAGCAGGATCCTGGGGGCAGTAGGTGGTTTGCAGTCACAGATCCAGACTCTGCAGCACCAGGGGCAGAAATACCTGCAGAAAGCGGCAGAAGGAGAAAAGAGAGAGACGAGAAAGCACAAAACTACGGGAGAGAGAAGAAGTCAAGTTAGTAACAAGCACTGATGCCATATGAATGTGTGCAGATGGAGAGGGAGAGGAGGATAATGGGAAGTCCCCTGGAAGTCTAGGCCTATAGCAGGATAACTAGGGGGTGGTTCAAGCCCAGCCTGAGCCAGCCCTAACTATAAGCTTTATCAAAAAGGAAGGTTTTAAGCCTAATCTTAAACGTAGAGAGGTTGTCTGCCTCCCAAATTCGAAGATGGTTCCACAGTAGAGGACCCTGATAACTGAAGGCTCTGCCTCCCATTCTACTTTTGGAGACTCTAGGAACCACAAGCAAGGCTGCACTAAGGTAGCACAGTGTTCTAATGGGGTAGCAAGGTACTATGAGCTCTTTCAGATATGATGGTTCCTGACCATTAAGGGCTTTGTAGGTGAGGAGGACAACAGGAGATTGGCAGCATGAATGGGCAGCTGACAAATCTGCAGAAATGATGTGATGCAATAACGTCAACATGGACCAGAGTCTCAAAGGAATGTTCCCAACGTCTTGTGTAATCCATGCCATGAAGAACTCAAGCTGTTTTGAGAACAAAACAAAAATAATCAGCAGCTGAAAGTGTTTGCATATTCACTGCATCTAAAGAACCGTGAAGATTAAGCAGATTAGATTGATAATGGATCACCAACAAAATGTTTACATGCAGCTAGAGCAGTCATTGTGTTTTTCTTTATAATTTTCTGTGTGCGTGAAGTAAAGGTGTGATATTTGAGCAGGTGCTGGAAAGGAGACATGCACCTCTTAATTTATCTATCAGGTTATAGAAATAACAAACCACAAGCTTGTTTCAGTTGTGTGTTCAACAAGGTTATGATCAATGATGATGATGAAATGGGGTCAGGCCCACTGTGATGATGTCTGAGAGGTTTTTATGCTGTTGTGCTGATTGTAATGTTGGAGCACATTATCTGGAAAGTGAAAACAGGTGTGCGTCATTAGGTCCTCTTGGCAGTGAGTGACTGGACAATGAAGTTGCGGAGTGAAGGGTAAAATAGCAGTGAATGACATTCTTCAAAAGTTGGTGCACTCATGGATGTGCATACGTGCCCATAGATAAACTGTGATGTCAGCAGTAACTGAGGAATCTTAAATGAATGGCTGTCTTTTGTTGTTGTGTATTATTTGAATGTTTTGCATCTGTCTAGCTCATTGTACGATTACCCGAGGTGGTAGGTCCCAGTTTACATGATGCTGAGAGGGTAAAATACCAGCCACTGGTCGTTTGTAAGAGAGGAGCTGGTAGCTTCCTGTGAGGCCTTATGTTTATCTGTTAATTTGTCCTGAGCTTTAAGATTTGTTTTTTATTAGACATGCTCGTGGTGTGGCTCTAGTGACGGCAGTGTCAGTCGACTGGTCCACCACGTCCGTCCAGACTGAAATATCTCAACAACTGTAGAATGAATTGCTACGGGATTTTGTACAGACATTCATATCCTCCACAATATGAATCCTTGTGATGTCGGTGATTTTTCCTCTTGCACCATTATGAGGCTGAGGTTGTTTTTGTGAAATGTCTCAACTATTTAATGAATTTCAAAGAAATTTGGTTCAGACATGCATATCTTTATTCTCTCCTCACACTCAGGATGAATTGTGCACTACTAAAATCCCTCTTAACCAATTTTGTAATCTTCATGTCGCTCATAGTCATGAGTCTTTAAATGAATGCAATTTAGTTTAACTAGACAGATAGTACCTTGAAATTAGGTGCATTACACCACTGAACAATAAAATACTGGTTGGCAGCTGGGACAAAATGGCAGCAAGGGTGACACTCCACACCATGTCAAGCTATTTTAATACATCTACTATTGCAGACTCCACACTGATAGTTCCTGGTCCATCAGAAAGTCCTCTGAGTTGAGAATGAATGACACATCAGTGTGCAGATACTTTTTCATCTGTTAGTGTAGATGGTTGCTGCCCAGCAGCTGCAATGTATTTGTGAATATGTTTACCTCTTAGAGAAAGTCCTGCTTCCTGGAGAGATACATTTAACAGCCAGGGACTATGGCCAAAGAACCAGAACTGGAGCTAGGTTTGCACAGTCAAAATTTCGGTGAAGTTCCCAAGTTCCCAGTTGTGCTCCTGCAATCACAAATGGCTGTCAGAAAGAGTTTTTCCCAGACCTGAGACGCTTTGCAATGAGTGTGGGGCATTTGTGTGACTATCTGACAGACAGAAAAAAGTCTAAACATAATGTAAACACCCATTACTGGTCACTTTCTGACTGCTGAAAGCTGTAGCAGTAGAGCTTTCTGCGTACACCAATCACTAAGGCTTACCGAGTAGATTTACAGAATATTCCTTTAATCCTACAATCTTCACCAAAAAGCTCTGCGGCTTCTGACCAAATTCCCTCCTCAAACAAATTTTTCACTTGTGTCCTTTTTCTGTCTTTGGTTTGTAGCTGCACGCGCATTGCCTGCAAATCGCCCCTTATTACGCAGGTTTCAACTACTTAAGTCTGACTGTCACACATCCATATTCAATGTCCTCCTTCCATCTTGAATAATCTCTTTTGAATCTCAGCTCTCTGAGTGATGCTTGTCTCTCTCTCTCTCTCTCTCTCTCTCTTGTCAGTGACTGGTTTGTGGCGTGGCTGGCAGCCGGGGTACCCAGGTGTGATGCTGGAGGTACCCAGC